>NC_057415.1:6591444-6869332 GCF_019320065.1 Cervus canadensis | reverse complement strand
GGGGGTGGGGGGTGGGGTGTGTGTGTGTGGGAGGGGTGTGTGTGTGTGGGGTGTGTGTGTGGGGGGTGTGTGTGGGGTGTGTGTGGGGTGTGTGTGTGTGTGGGTGTGTGTGTGTGTGGGGGGTGGGGGGTGGGGTGTGTGTGTGTGGGAGGGGTGTGTGTGTGTGGGGTGTGTGTGTGGGGGGTGTGTGTGGGGTGTGTGTGGGGTGTGTGTGTGTGTGTCTGTGTGTGTGTGTTAGTTGTTCAGTTGTGTTCGACTCTTCGAAACCCCAGGGACTGTAGCCACCAGATTCCTCTGTCCATGGAATTCACCAGGCAAGAATACTGGAGTGAACAACAACAACAAAAAGAATAATGCAGTGGGTAGCCATTCCCTTCTCCAGGGGATTTTCCCAGCCCCAGAACTGAACCTGCATCTCTTGCATTGCAGGAGGATTCTTTACCACTGAGCCACCAGGGGTATTCTTCTCCATTGCAGTTTTGTTTGTTTTTTTTTTGTTGCACTGGGTTTTTGCTGTGGCTGGCACTCGGGCTTAGTTGCTCTGAGGTACATGGGATTGTAGTTCCCTGACCAGGGATCCAACCCAAGGCTTCTGCATTGGAAGGTGAATTCTTAATCACTGGACCACCGGGGAAGTCCCTCCATTACAGTTTATTACAGGATATTGAATATAGTTCCCTGTGCTATACAGTTGGATCTTGTTTTTGATCCATCCTATTTGCAATAGTTTGCATCTGCTAAGCCCAAACTCCCAATTCATCCCCTGCCCCCACAGTGAAACACTTTTGGACTTTTCCTGGCAGACCTATTGGTTCTTGCTTCTGTGCCAACCTACTTCTCTACAAGCTTCTACTAATGCCATTGATCACATTGCCTTGTAATTATTTGTCTAAGAGGCTGTGTGCTGCTTGAAGGTAATCAGTATGTTTTATTTATTTTTGTATTTCTCCCCAATGCCAGTCATTCTTTGGAGCTCCAAAAATGGTCATTAAATGAATTTTAAGAGAAAGAAAGAAAGAAAAGGAAGGAAGGAGCAGAGGAAGGAAAAAAAAGAAAAGGGCCCCCAAAGTATATCTAAATCCATGGACCATGAAGGCAGAAAATCACTTCCGTCCTCCTTGAAATGGAACAATTAGGTGAAACACACAGATTAACAGCTCGGTGAGGGAAAGGTAAAGAAATTTATGTCTAGTTTAAGCTGACAGCCTGTTAAGACATAATGAACCCCATTCTTTATTTCTCCGAATGGTGGGTGGAGAGTGGGCAGCTGGAAAACCCAGAAGAAAAATCAAGCCATTTTCTTGGAAGACTCAGGCACGTTGTCATTCCCCACATTCAAGTCCTAAAACACAGTAGAAGTTGACAACAATCAGGGCTTTTGTTGCCAATTCACTCTCATAGACAGGCTGCCTGGTTCTGCTCCAAGTCATAATGAAAACACAGATGCCCTCTTTCATTGATTCATTCACCCAACCAATGCTGTTGAGGAAATTCTATGTGCCTGGCACTATCCTAGGTGCTGGACGGATATGTGTGTGTGTTTGGTCGATAAGTCATGTCTATTTCTTTTGCAAGTCCATGGACTGTAGCCCTCCAGGCTCTTCTGTCCATGGGATTTCCCAGGCAAGAATACTGGAGTGGGTTGCCATTTCCTTCTCCAGGGGATGTTCCCAACCCAGAGATCAAACTCGCATCTCTTATATCTCCTGCATTGGCAGGTGGTTTCTTTACCACTAGTGCCACTTGGGATGGGCAGCACCAACTGGTACATTACTCATTTTGGAGTTGGTAGCAGGTTCCTTGGATCTCCAACTCCAGAATCATTTAAAATGAACCCCTTTCTTTCCACTTGTAGCTTTATTACTGGGATAAAGATTCTTACTGTCATTTGCTGAATTTTTCTGGGTGACTCTCAGATGTCTCAAGTTCACCCCTACATTGTGCTTAGCTGCTCAGTCATATCCGACTCTTTGCAACCCCGTGGACTGTAGCCCGCCAGGCTCCTCTGTCCATAGAGATTCTCCAGGCAAGAATACTGGAATGGGTTGCCATTTTCTTCTCCAGGGGATCTTCCCAACCCAGGGATCAAACCCAGGTCTCCCACACTACAGGTGGATTCTTTACCGTCTGAGTCACCAGAAAGGCCCCTACCCCTACATTATTCCGTTTTTAACAATAGAAAGGCCCACCAAAGTAATCATTTTCTTATATAGCTATATATAAGGGAGAGAACAGAGATACATATATAGGTCTTGCCATCCCTTGCTTCAAGAGATAAGAGGTCAAAAGTTGTGGGTGGGGGCGTACATTTCAGGTGAAAGAAAAGTCATGGGCTTCCCTGATGGCTCAGTGGTAAAGAACCTGCCTACCAACTCAGGAGATGTGGGTTTGATCCCTTAGCCGGAAAGATCCCACATGCTGCAGAGCAGCTAAGCCCATGCACCGCATCTGCTGAGCCTGTGCCCTAGAGCTTGGGAACCACAGCTACTGACGTCCACTTGCCCCAGAGCCCATGCTCCACAAAAAGAGAAGCCCCGGCAGTGAGAAGTCCAAACACCAAAACCCTGCTCGCCACAAGCAGAGAAAAGCCTGCATAGCAACAAAGACCCAGTGAAGTAAAAAATAAATAAAATTATTTAAAAAAAAAAAGAATGAAGTCATGTCCGGGCCCAAATTGGGAAAGATAATCAGGGTTGAATTGATGCCTGTCTGGTTATGGTAATCTGTACACAACCCTGGGCCTGTTGGAAGGACCCTCGTTGGGGGGTTCCTGGAGGAGCTGGGGAAGGGTTGGTGCTTTGTCAGGACACGCCGAGCAGGTCTGGTAGACCTCTGGGAAAGAGAGCAGGAATGCATGGTGGTCAGAAGACACTACAATCTTCCCCATCAGCACGGAGAATGGAAGTGAGGCGTGTGAGGGTGGACTGACATCACTGGAATAGCTGGATAATCTGGGAATCCTAGAGCCTCTGACTGCAACATGCTGGATGCACCCACCACATAGGAACAATGGGGAAGTTCGCATGGATAGATGGCAGAGACCCTTAGTCCGCACAGCTGGGCAGCGGCCATTCGTCTATTTGACTGATCGACGTGAGAGCAAAGGGCAGGGCTGCTCATGTCTTGGAACAGGGCCAGGCTCCATCCAACAAACCCGTATGATTTCCTAAACCCCAGCTCTTATATAAAACCTTTTCATGGCACCACCATCTATTTTCCTTAAGTAAAAAAATGGTGAATGTTTCTCTCACACCGTGGAAGAGGGAAACAAGAGTTTAAATTAACTCCAAATGGTAAAAATTTAATACAGCGCCAGCTGCCTGCAGGTTTCTTCAGTTCAAAATCTCTCGGAGCAGGAGCCACCGCAGCTGCCGTGTGATCTCACCCACCATGGGAAGGCTGCGGGGCTACTGAGCCACACTTTTCAAGCACATAATGAAAACCACTTGACTTACGGCCTCTCTGATCAACAGGTGAGTCCATTATCTGGTGGGAGAACAAACCAGAGAGTCCAAGTTAAGAAAGAATGATTATCTATTTGGAGTCAGGAAAAAAAAAAACCACCACCACCTCTGAGGGTTCAGGGATCTTTTGCTCAGCCTAATGCTTTAAGCTTAGGGAAAGCTTGCTGTGGGTCCTTCAAGCTCTTGTCTGTGGGATGTATCTGTCCACCCCTCATCCCCCGCTTTTGATATCTCAAATGGGGACAGGAATTAGGGTTTAAGGATTTTGACCAGTTCACATAAGAGATGGGTTTTGAATTATTTGTGGGAGGAAATGGAGAGAAACCAAAGCAGGTTGTTGCCTCCCTAACTCTCGGGAGATTCCATGTCAGACTCGAGCTGTGCTGCGCTTGCTTGCTCTGTCGTGTCTGACTCTATGACCCCATGGACTGTAGCCCGCCAGGCTCCTCTGTCCATGGGATCTCCCAGGCAAGAATAGTGGAGTGGGCTGCCATTTCCTTCTCCAGGGGATCTTCCCAACATTTTAAGAGACTCAAATTTGGGCACTAAAACCAACCCTTGAACATATTCCAGGACCATCAGATGCAGAACTTCCTGGAAAGAAAAGTTTTCTTAGTCTTGCAGTAAGAGTGCATAGATTCTTAAGCTGCTCATGGACCCTGCGTGTTCCTGGATTTTGATGGATACCAGGTGATTCACAAGGTCCATGAGGACAGCATTTGGGAAATAAGACTGGCCCAGCCAAATCAAGAACTGCATTGAATGTATTAAGGCTCCTCTGTGGCCCTCAAAATGTTTGCCAGTAAAACACTGCCCTTGACCATAACCATCCCACTTGGTGTACCTTTCAGATGGGAAAAGCAATGACCTCGATGGAATACAATGAGGTGAGGTGGATATAGCAAGTATCAATATCTCTGGCCTTTGGGATGAAGGGAAATTTGGTTGTAAAGCAGGTTAATGACCTTTGGGCTTCATGATGACCTAAAAAGCAGGTTGAGGACTTCCTTGGTGCAGTGGATAAGAATCTACTGCCAAAGCAGGGACACGGGTTTGATCCCTGGTCTGAAAAGATCCCACATGCTGCGGAGCAACTCAGCCTGTGCGTCACAACTACTGAGTCTGCACACCCTAGAGCCCATGAGCCACAACTACTGAGCCCTCGTACTGCAACTACTGAAGCCCACCTACCAAGACCCTGGGCTTCACGAAGAGAAGCCCCAGCACCACAACTAGAAAGCAGCCCCTGCTTCCCACAGCTCGAGAAAGCCCAAGTGCAGCAACGAAGACTCAGCACGGCCTAAAGTGGATGAATAAATAAAGCAATGTGTAGATGTCAAAAAAAAGAAATAAAAAAATGTTAAAAAAACTGCCGCTTGATTTCTGTACATATCCAACTGGGTTTTTTTTTTTTTCTTTTTTTTTACAAGCAAGCTCTAAAAGGTGTCCATCCTAAGCCAAATTTGCCAAAATATGCCAGCAGAAACGTTCTTTGGCATATTGCCCCACTTAACGCCAATTAGAATTTTTTTTTTTGCCAGAATAATCGTTTCAGCAACCTTGAATTGCATAACGAGTTTTTCAACTCTTCAAGGCCCGTCTCAGCTCTCATTTCCTTGATGAAAATATTGGTTACTGCCTTCAGTGCAGGATAATTTTCTTACCTTCGGACTCCTAGAGGATGCAGTGGTCACATAGTTCAGTCCTCAATTATGTATTACCATATAGTAATACCTCCTGATTATGTGTAGTGTTTTTTGTTTTTTTTTTTAAATATTTATTTATTTGGCTAGGCTGAGTCTTAATTGCAGCCTGTGGCATCTTTGTTTCCCAACTAGGGATCGAACCCAGGCTCCTTGCTTTGGGAACTTGGAGTCTCAGCCACTGGACCACGGGGGAGTCCCAGTGTGGCATTTGTTCTGCTGTATTAGTTGCATGCTTCCCTGATGGCTGAGATGGTAAAGAATCTGCCTGCAATGCAGGAGACCTGGGTTCAACCCCTGGGTGGGGAAGATCCCCTGGGGAAGGGAATGGCTACCCACTCCAGTATTCTTGCCTGGAGAATTCCATGGACAGTGGAGCCTGGAGGGCTCCATGGGGTCACAAAGAGTTGGACATGACTGAGCTTCTGACACAGGCGGACCAGTTGCGTAGTAAGCACCGTGAGGCAGGACGGGATTTCTGTAGGCCTGCCCTGCATGTGGCATGGTGCCGGGAAGGTCACAAGATGCCTCTGACCCACTGGAACAGAGCTGTCTGGTGCCTTCAGAACGTATCTTCTCAGTACTTAGGTCATGCATGCCATGGCCCCCCTCCCTGGCTGTGAGCAACTCCAGAACGCCCCACATCTGTCTCAACAGCAATCAGCTTGGCGTTCTCTCGATTGCTACTTGATACTCAACTGAACAGAAAATGTAGCCTCGGGGAATATGAAACAACAGCAATTGCTAAGAATTCTGGGAATTCCTTTAAAAAAAAAAGATGACAGAATCCATACTTACGGGGTATGTAGGTGTTTAAAGGTAATTTTGGAGACTCTGGAGTCTAGTAACAAAGCAGAATCCGGGCTTTAAATCTGGCTTGAAAATATGATGTGTGCCAGGAATAAAAGGCAGAGGGAAACAACTTGCAGTAGCTAGTTTGTTTGTTCTTTGCCTGGGTTGAATTATGGAGGCTTAGACAAAATCGTTTCATCAGATTCCCCCGGTCGAATGTGAGAATTCGCCAGGGTATAAAAACTTCAATGGAGTATTTCTTCTCACAGTGTGGACTCCCAAAGCTGATCGCCCACCACAGCCAGGAGCTTGTCTTGATTTTCTCTGTCCCTTTAATGGTCTCTGTGTCTCTTTCCTCCTTCCACAGGTGGAAAATAAAATCCCACATAATAGTTATGCTTTGGGAAAGCTGAAATAACATATAGAGCAACTGAACAGTTATAAGGGAAAAGCACATCATGAATTTAATTCCATTTCCAGATGTAAAATGTCATAAAGAATTTTTTTCCCATACTTGGCAAAATAACAGGAATTTTTGAAGCCATTTTATTTAGCTTGGTGGGTGCATGTTTATAAGTAGGTATCAGAGCCTTCCACTTCGAGTGGGCTATCAATGCTACATATTGTAACTTTACATAGATTAAACTACCATAGGCCCCCACCTTCAGCTAGAAGGTACATGTTATTATTGTTCAGTTGCTAAGTCATGTCTGACTCTTTGCGACCCCATGAACTGTAGCCCGCCAGGCTCCTCTGTCCATGCCCTTGTTGAAATGGAGGGGAAATGTGTCTGACTAATGGTAGAATTGGGTGTATTTTCAAAGCCAGAGCTCTGATCCATTCAGGGAGGTTTCCAGCCAACGTGATGATTCTCCAGCGACTTACAGAGATAGACACTGGGTTTCTCGTCTGTTTCAAGGAGCAGACCAGTTAATCATTCCACACATTTTTCATTTTGACTTCTCTTTTTCTTTTTACCCTCTTGTGTGAGACTTAGGGTCTTTGTAGGAACACCTGGGTATGAGCTGAGAAAGCTTGGCTGGGAATAGGATTCAAGCTGATCTCTGACTCAACTCAATCATACAGTTACAGAGTTTTGAGAAGCATAGATGTTTTTTTTTTTGAAGTGTGATGTTCCAAAAATCCATAGACATTTCAGAGTGAGGTGTAAAAGTAACTCTCTTTGTGACCCCATGGACTGCAGCCCGCCAGGCTCCTCTGTCCATGGGATTTTTTTCAGGCAGGAATACTGGAGTGGGTTGCCATTTCCTCCTCCAGGGCCTCTTCCTCACCCAGGGATCAAACTGAGTCTTTTGAGTCTCCTGCATTGCCAGGTGGGTTCTGCACCACCTGGGAGTCCCCAAAATAACCCAAGGGTGGGAGTAAATCAGGGTGGTAAAAATCCTCCTGTCACATGATATCATTGCTGATACCAAAGGAACAGCTCGTCTATTGGAAAACTGGTTTTACAGGCAGATTAACAGATGTGTCCACCAAAAGGGTAACTCCCACCATGGCCTTTAATAGGCAGGAAGGAGCTCTTAACAACTCAGCTCCTGCTTTGCATAAATTATTAGAGTGGGGGTCACAGGATTGCTCTTGGGTGATAAGAAGAAAAATATAATGTGAGAAAGCCATCCATTTTCTTGAGGACTTTGAGTGGACTGCTAACACAGTTACAGCCTTTGTTCTTACATTACTTTTTTTTTTTTTTAAGGGGAGACACAGAAGCTTTACTGATGTTTCCATTTCTGTATATTTAGCTAAAACTCCCACTTAATTGGATGATTCAAAATGGAATCTGTACTGTCACTGTGCCAACTGCTCCAGTTGGTTCCTATTTATTGATCTGGTCTCACTAAAAATGAGAGATGGCGTTAAGCAAAAATGAGGAATGGCAAAATGTGGAAAGCTACTCTCGCTTTAAAAAAATGAAAGTGATTTCTGTTGATCCCTATTTCTCTTTCTTGGCAACTTGACTGAAAGCAACTGAGTCATAAGTGATATTTGTGTGAATGTTGCTGTTTAGTCACTAAGTTGTGTCCGACACTTTTGCAACCTCATGGACTGTAGCCTGCCCGGCCCCTCTGTCCATGGGATTTCCCAGGCAAGGATACTGGAGTGAGTTGCCATTTCCTTCTCCAGGGGATCTGCCCGACCCAGGGATCGAATCGAGTCTCCGGCATTGGCACGCGGGTTCTTTACCACTGAGCCACCCGGGAAACCCGTTTGCGTGAACATCATTAGTTATTGTTTATGTGTTGAGTTGAAGCGTGCCAGTGGAGGACAGCCATCACCTACAATGCTTAGTTTTCAGATCTGCAGGTCTTCCTACTGGAGCTTTGAGTTGAAATACAGATACACAGACTCTGAGAAACAAATGAAAGCTGTCACCAATGTCAACAGCAAAAGCCGGGGGTCCATCCCACACAAATTATGGACATCTGTATTCCTAATTGTCATCCTTTTGGACTGTGCCAGTGAAAAAGCAATGCCAAGAGAGTCTGAGAGCTTTAGAAAAACCAGGTATCAGGTTTAGGTGATAGGAGACATTGATGAGATCGAGAAGTCCTTTTGGAAGGAATACTCTCCATATGTTTGTTAAAATACCTTAGATTTTCTAGTTTCAGGTACCTCCTAATGGCACGCTTTGTCAATACTCCACTTGCTACTTCTAAGACAGATCAGTTTATGATCTTAGAAGAACAAGTGGTATGGATGATTCCAGGATCAGAAGATCGTTGGCAAAGATGCCTACAAATAGTTAACAAGGTAATGGTAAGAAATGTTGACCTTGATTTGTTTGGCTAAGATGTAAAGATTTTTGAAGGTCAAAGGTGTCCTTGTGTAGTGTTTTGGAGTCTAACTGTGTCTGACCCTCTAACATTAAGCTGCTGTGGCCTGCAGTTTTGAAGAGTGAAGCAAACCAGGGGGAAAGGGAGAAGGGGGAGAGAACAGGAAATGGAGTGAGGTGTTTCAGGAAGTTGTCAGGGGTTGACTGATTGATTCCAGATGGGAAAGGTCAGCCTTCATGACCCAGGAAATACTCACTGGGGGAAAGAAGTTGGCTTGTGGAAGGGGAAGGCCTGGGAGGGAGACGATGCTGGAATGCACAGTCCACTTCCTTCAGTCTTCAAACATTCAGAAACTTTAACTTCTCTGAATAGAATAATATCAGCGTTGTCATCGTTCATCAGAAAACAGTGAAGGAAGTTAAATTGGAAGCTTTGAGTGTACCAAATGTATCTTCGCCTCCCTCATGTATTTCGTTCTTTCAGAAGGAGAATGAATGCATGGAAAAGTCAGTATTTGTGTGTGTCTTCACATACAAGAACAACAACCATTCCTTAAAAGAAAAAAAAAAAAGAACAACAATCAAATATGTCTGGTTTCACTTGATGGAGTTTGTGTATCAAATCCTTTACATTTTGCAAATTCAGTGAAATTGGCAGCCCTTCCTAGATACCTCACTGTCTTAAGATATTTGGAATATTAAAAAACGGGGACTTGCCTCATATCGATATATATACAGCCACACGCACATACATTTGGACATAATTTAAAATCTTGTAATAAATTTTGCAGACACTGAAATAATTCAGGTTAATTCCCTTGCTGTCAGGAAAGGCCAGCGCTAGCCAGCAAGAGATTAAAATTTATTTCCATTGTTAATAGAAAATAATGAAGTGCATCTGAACCATCAGGGTATGTCATTCGGGAAATGTTCTCTTTGGAACTGAGTCTCACTCCACCCAAATGGACAATGATGAAATCAGCTGGCTCAAGAAAGCCCCATATTTTGTGGCAGGAATGCACGAGGAGCATGAACGTACAGTGTAACAAGGAGCCTGTGGAATGAATTAAAGTGGTCTCGGGGAGAACGCTCTTCATGTCCACATAATCCTCACCTGGGCGCGGCTTCCCCTCCTGTGCCCAGCACAGCTCATTAGCAGTGAAAGCCTGAAGCACCCTCTGTTCTTTTCTTTTTTCCCCATGGATGAGAGCAGAGTCCATTCATGCACACAATTTATAAAATTGATCCGATTCCTCACTTTTTCCCTCCACCTTCTCCTGTTATTTTCAGAGGGTAAGCAGAGACAGAGGTGGTTGCTTTCAGCCTTCCTGCTCATCTTAACTCTGGGAACCAGGAGACCCTTGGCTCCTTCCTCCCTTTGACTGTGAGGCCACCCTCTGCTCTGCTGAGAGGCCCTCTCAGAGTATGTGCCTTACGTCCTGGCAGAAAGTGATGCAGGTCTTTGCCTTCTGGTGGCCACTGCATGATAGGAACTTTCTGGAAGGCCTTTCCCCAGACTCTTAACGTGTTAACAAGGACACAATTGAAAATAGACGTGGAGCTAGACGGCTGCATCCCTGAATCGTGAGCAATTACACTGATAGTAATTTTCTGAATGACTATGGAGTCTCCTTTAAGTTCATTCTGATTTCACAGTGAGCAGGGACATGAAACAGGTAGTGAATGCACTAGTGGAGGCGCTGAAGTGTGGGAGACACACTCGTCGACTAGGAACACATCGTTCTGTGGTCTTAGAGTCTCCATGGCCTGATGTAATGATACCTGATATTTAGCAGACACTCAGGGACTGCGTCTGAATTAGTAACTGCAGCCCCCTGTGTCGTGTAAAAACTCCTGAGTGCGGCTGTCATGCCAGTGACACCAGGCTAGGTGACATACTTTGTGGGCTCATAATTTTAAGGGTTCTTCCAAATCCTTATTATATTACAATATATATATAAAATTTTTACTTCATTGTATATCAGAAACTAACACAATATTGTAAGCAACTGCACCTCAATTGAAAAAAGAAAAAAAGGATGCCCTCTGAAATCCTATTTGAGGTTAAAAAAAAAACAGGAGAGTATTGCTTTGGAAAAGTGTATTGGGTAGGATGGACTGAAAGGAGGCCCAAATAACTCTCTGGGGAGACAGAAATGTTTTATATTGTGATATGGTGTTGATTACCTGGGTATATCCATTTATCAAAATTGTACAGTAATTGCATGTAAATTTCACTTAAAAGGAGATTCATTATGTTTATTTTGTTCGTTTGAAATAATTCTTGGTAAAGAGATGTGATGTGCCATTGAGTGAATCTTGTTTTGTATTAATCTAAAATATTACCTCTTAAGAGCTAAGGCAAGGTCCAGGTTTGTCCCCTCTTTATTTAATAAGTAAGGAAGTGTGTGCTAAGTTGCTTCAGTCATGTCCAACTCTTTGTGACCCTGTGAGCTGTAGCCTGCTAGGCTCCTCTGTCCATGGGATTCTCCAGGCAAGAATATTGGAGTGGGTTACCATGCCTTTCTCCAAGGGATCTTCCTGACCCAGGGATTGAACCTGGGTCTCCTGCGTCTCCTGCATTGCAGGCAAACTCTTCAGGGGTGGCCAAAAAATTCCAAGTAAAGTATCAGTGAGTTTAATTTGGGAATGGACATATCTATTCAAATTCTTTCCTCAGGTCTATACATATACTTGAGTATGTATATAAGAAGTTCCTTTCTCAAACAAAAACAATTGCCACATGTAACTAACAAGTGACTCACTGTCCTGGGTCAGTAAGAAGGTGGTGGATGTGCCCAAGTCCATGCATTTCTGCTGTGTTTTCCCACTGCTCCAGCCTTGACTGATCACCAGCTCTTTGAATTTCCCTTGCGCCCTGATGCGCGGCGCACACATAGAACTCAGACCGACTTCATTCTATATGCTGCTTGTTTGACTTGTTTGCCACGCTCCTCCAGCGTGAGAGTGAGCTCTTTGAGGGTAGGGACCATGCCTTGTAACATGTGGGGGTTTATTCCCCCTACTGGAGCCTTCTCTTGCCCCAGAGCTTAGACTATTGGAGGGGTTCCATGAGTAAAGTCCTCTGTTCTGTTGACTAGCCAAAAAAAGGCAGGAGTGAGGCCACGAGGATGGGAACTCATCTATGAATGTTTTACATGTATTTTCTCATTTTATTCTTCTTTTATGCCATTCAGCACAAGATAGGCAATGTTGTGTATGTTTTACAGACCAGGGAAGTGGAGATCCAAAAAGGTTAAATAATCCATCTATACAGTCCGTGGAATTCTCCAGGCCAGGATACTAGAGTGGGTTGCCATTCCCTTCTCCAGGGGATCTTCCCAACCTAGGGATCGAACCCAGGTCTCCCACAGTGCAGACAGATTCTTTACTGTCTGAGCCTCCAGGGAAGCCCAAGTAATCCATCAGAGGTTCTCAACTCGGAAGGAGCAGGCGTGGGATTTGGGTTCAGTTCTCTCTGACTGCAAATCCACACCCTTCCACTGTGCCACACCCATCTCTCCCCTTTCATCTGGTTAGATACTAAATGTCCTGCGTTTTCAACGCTGAATTCCGCAACTTTACTTTCTCACCCAAAGTCTGAGCATCTCAGTCGCTGCTCTCTGGTGTGGGAGAAACCAGATATAACTCACCAGGCAGTACATGCATGCCCAGCACTACTTTAGCAAATGTCAGATGTTCAAGAACCCGCTCCTGAGAAGTGACCTCCCAGCTGGTGTTTCCATCTTAACTTCCCGATCAGACACAATCAGCTCCTTGTTGTGACTCCAGCCTGAGGGTCACCTGGGAATGATGGTCCAAGTCCTTTGATCAAGATGAAGTTTCTAGAACCCATGGGCAGATTGCCAACTTCCCCACTTCCTCACCTGGGCATAGTTTGAGTACAGATAGGTGACAACACATGGGTGAAGGGTGGCCTGTTTTTCCATAATGCTCTGTGATTGTTATAGGAGGAGGAGAACCCATTCAGATGCCAACAACATGGCCCGTCCCTAAATTCTGGTCCATCTCTCATTAGCCACACGGAAGTCTGACAAAACAGTTTTGTGACTTTTATGACTTACTGAGAAATTAACTCAACCCCCTCCCCGCCATCCTTTTTCGCTGAAATCTGCAGGTCGTATTGTCAACAACAGTGAATGTGGATGGACATGTGCTGGCTGTTTCCGACAACATGTTTGTTCACAACAACTCGAAGCATGGACGGAGAGCCAGAAGGCTGGACCCGTCGGAAGGTAGGGCTGTGCTTTCCTGAGGGACTGAGCCTGGCAGACAAATGACGCTCTTCACAAATTTTTCCTGGTTTGAATTTGAAATTGATGTCTCTGAGTAGGAGTGGAGAATGTCCGCAAGACTGTGTGGATTTAAAAATGAAGCTGTTAAAAAAAAAAAAAAATGAAGCTGTAAACGTTGACTTCTGCCTGCTCTGTTATGGCCCCCACACATCTCCCAGCCAATGTTCAGGTCCTTGCAACTCTCTGGCTCTTTCATGCAGTTCTGTCAGTTTTTCTTTCTCTCTCTCTCTTTATTTTTTTGCTAGGTGGGCATTTCAGGCAAATATAGTGCTATGACATCTTAGTTAAACAGGAACATTACCATGCCAGACATGTATGAATAAGTGTCAGATGTGCGCTTAAACAGATTGTGGGCAAAACAAAACAATGTGCAGAATGAAACTGACACTAATTGATTTTTGTTTGCTTGGACAAGAAAAAATCATGGTCTGCTCTGGGTAATTTTTCCAAGTGCATTAAAGTAATTAGGAATACCGGTAACAGTTAAACTTCAAGTTGTCTGAAAAATTAAAGTATATCAAGGAAGATAACTGACAAACCTAAGCAAATCCCATCCAAGTTCTTTTTTTGTGCATGCTCCCCAACTCATTGGTGTAAGAAGCTCTTGTAATACAGAATGAATGGCTAGGTGAGGCTCCTATTTTTGTGTACTGTCTTGCTGTATACTGCCCACCAGCCCCCACCCCAACTCAGCCCTTAAACTGTGTCTTGTATCATTTCAAATAGGAATTAATGAACTGAAAGAAAATGATTGAATCAGTAAAGAATTTGGAGTGGTGTTAATTCTCCCGCAGCGGGCACTGAAAGGGGAGAAGAAAATCCCAGGGTTCAGAACTAGGAACCCATCCAGTTTCTTTTGACTGATTGGATGTGATTGACTGGCTGTTCAAAGGGGGCTCATGTTTTTGGAGTCCTGCCAAAGTTCTCCTCCACCTCTGACCCTGTCAGCTCTGGAAATGGAGTGATGGATTGACTTTAGTTATGGCCTGAAAACCATATTGGGTTCCTGTTGGGATGTAAAGTCCAGAGGCCTCGAACATATGGAAGAAGGGAGGGAAAATCCTTCCTACAAAGGTAGGAAAGTGATTAGAAATTGTCTCTTGATACAGCCAGAAAAAAAAAAAAGTCTTCAACTATGGTAGATTTTACTTTCTCCTTCTTTCTCTAGCACGTTAACAGACCTTGTAAATCTTAACATCTTGGGGCAGAGGAGGTGGGGAGAGAAAAGGGATTTACACATTTCCAGTGTGATCAACTTATAAAATATGGGGAAAAACAACAGAGATTTAAAAACACCCTTTGCACAATTAGCTAAGTGTTTTCATATATAGTGGTCAACTCATTAGGCTTTAATGACCTGGTGAAAACCAACAACCAATTAGGGAATGATGGCAAGTCAGCAAAGCTCAACTTGAACTTCTTAGATAACCAAGAGCTTTCAAGAGCAGTCAGTCCCCAAACTCCAAACTTCAACCACCAAAAGACAGACTTGACTTTTTCTTTCCTATCTTTTTAGCAACTCCATGCATCAAAGCCATTAGCCCAAGTGAAGGCTGGACCACTGGAGGAGCCATGGTGATCATTATTGGGGACAACTTCTTTGATGGCCTCCAAGTGGTGTTTGGGACCATGCTTGTATGGAGTGAGGTAGGCAAAGACAACTCAGTTCCCTGATTTCCTTTGTTTTGACCTGGGAAAACTACTAATTCTGCAATGTCAGCAACATGAACACACACACACCCACACCCACACACACACACACACACTATTGAGTACTTATTATAAGTGGGGCAGTAGGATTAAAAGACATGTAAGCCACAATTTCCTGCAGGCATGGACCCCTTAAAAAGAAATATTCACTGTAATAAGTATTGTTTATAATTATGAAAAATTAGAAATTGGCTAAACATTGGGTACTAAGAGAATGGTTAAATAAATGATGACGTATCATCATTTACTTAGAAATTATATTTGAAAGATTTCTAATGACACAGGAAAAGGGAACATGCTTACACTATAATGCTAAACGAAAAAAAATCAGGACAACAGTATCTATGGATGTAAAATGTAAATATATAACACATCCTTAGAAAAGTACTGGAAATGTGCCAAAGATGAATAATGGCTGTCTCTGGGTTATGCAATGGTAACTTTTTAAAAATTTTTCTCTAGTTTCCAATTTTTCTACTGTGATGAGAAAAAAAACAAGACAAGTCACAACAAGATATATAACAGTGCTAAGTTGGATATGGAAATTGCCAAATCAATCTGTGAGGTCATGGCAGTGTAGGAACTGGGGGAGGGAATGACTTCAGGGATGGGGGTCAGGTGGACACAGGAGGTGGGGGGGTACTTGAGCTGGGCTAATAGGAAGGGAAGGATAGACAGGTTGGGTTGAAAGGTAATTCCAGGGTGAGAGACAGAAACGCTTGAGTGGAATGGGACAGGGCGTTCATGGCACATGGGGCGCCATGAGTGCACCAGTTTGCTCTGGGAGATAGCAGTGGACGATGCTTCTGTGTTCAGTATATCCGTGATAACATATAATAAATACTTTATTTCCCTGCCTGTTCATTCCTCAGCTAATAACTCCTCATGCCATCAGAGTGCAGACTCCTCCTCGGCACATCCCTGGGGTCGTAGAAGTGACATTGTCTTATAAATCCAAACAGTTCTGCAAAGGAGCTCCAGGGAGGTTCATTTACACAGGTGGGTGAGAAAATTATTCCAAGGGAGACTGGTTCCTGGTTCATTTTTGCGCTGGTTCCTAGTCTATCCACTTTATAATCATTCTAACTTTTATAGGTCTTTCTACTGGTGTGGCAAGAGCGGACCGGGTCATAGGCATTGAAAAGGGATGTGTTGATCTAATTTTGTGTTTTATGTAAGCAATTTCTGCACAGTCTGGGAAATGGTCATGGCAGCTCATTTCAGGATTCCATCCTTATGAATTTAACTCAGCTGGAACCATGCTAGAATAGACTTTTATCCAAACAAATCAGATAAAATATTTGACAGAGTTGCTGGCTATAACGAAATTTTCTTGAAAAGGATTCAGGAAAGTTGCCTAATGATGCTGCAGAGGGATTCAAATTATATTAAAACTTTATGAAAGTAGAAATGATCTAATTGGTTCAATATTTATTGAACGCCTACATTGTATCTACTACTTTTTTCCAGGTGGAAGGTACAATAACATAGAAGACATGGTCCCTATTTGGAAATTTAGAAACTATTGGAGAAGGCAACAGAGCAGCTGGTGAATTAAGAGTGTTCAAATTGTTTAGTATTTCCAAAGGATGGAATATGAATTTCACAAAAAGGGAGTTTACTATGAACTAGAGTAGAGGGATGGGGTTCAAGGAGGAGATGATACTGAAGACCATTTTTAAGGATGGGAGGATTTGGACAGGCAAAGAGAAAAAGGAAGCGTGTTCCTCCTATGGGAGTCTTAAGTACAAAGACGCAGAGGATAAGGTGAGTTGATGTCTGGAGGAGAGAAAAAGCTGGTTCAATAGCTGTGGGGATCCATGAGATGGAACTTAGACTAGAACTTAGCTAGGCATGGTAGGAAAGGGAACCTGAGTTAGTTGGGGAACAGCTGAGGGCAGGGAGACCCACTAGAATATTGTTGTTTAGTCCCTAAGTCGTGTCTGACTCTTGCGACCCCATCAACTGTAGCCCGTTAGGCTCCTCTGTCTATGGGATTCTCCAGGCAAAGAATATTGGAGTGGGTTGCCATTTCCTCCTCCAGGGGATCTTCCTGACCCTGGGATTGAACCTGCATTTTGTGCATTGGCAGACAGATTCTTTACCACTGAGCCACCAGGGAAGTCAGAATATTGTTACTCTGAATAAAAAAATAAGGCGTATAGGGAAAGAAGTATAGAAATCAAGAAAATATATCAGACCTATTACAAATTTCTAATAATATATTTTATAGTGTTTTCTTCTTCATTTGGACTTAGCCTCCTATTATTATTTAAGTGTAAATTGTCTGATTGGCAATCAATTAGGAGTAGAAGGAAAAGGATGATTTTAGGTATATGTTTAACATTTTGTCATTGAGTTTTCTCTCTTGAGATAGGCATGTCTTGGTTGGATTACTTTTTTGTGGATCTATTCTATTGCAGTTGCAATAAAATATTTACTATTCTAGCTCCCAAAGGGATACAGCTTTTTCAGTCATTCAAATGAACATTTATTACATGCCTACCACAGGCTAGCACAGCTCTAGGCTCTGGGATATAAAAGTGGGCAAGATAAAGCCCTCCATCTTAATAAACCTTGCATACTATAGGCGGAGACAGTCAACACAGAACATACATGATATAATTTCAGACAGTGATAAGGAAGGGATAGAGAATGAGGGAGGGTCTCTCTGAGAAAGGAACATTGATCAGAGATGTATGTTTAAGTGAAATGAAGTGAAGTCTCTCAGTCGTGTCCGACTCTTTGTGACCCCATGGACTGTAGCCTGCCAGGCTCCTCCGCCCATGGGATTTTTTAGGCAAGAATACTGGAGTGGGTTGCCATTTCCTTCTCCAGGGGATCTTCCCAACCCAGGGATGGAATCCAGGTCTCCTGCATTGCAGGCAGACTCTTTTACCATCTGAGCCACCAGGGAATCCCACGATGTATATCGCAGGTGTGGAAATCTGTCCCCCCCCCCCTTATCTCTTTGACTTCCTCTCCTGTCCGTTCACCTTTCCTCTATCCCTAGGCCTCCTCAGGGCTGTGTTTTCTGTGTGGTTCACCACTGTTAGCTAGAATAGCCCCTGGCAGTCAATCGGCTGGGGGCAAATGTCCCAGACAGAGAAAAGACGACAGTCTGAGAGGCAGGGATAAGCCTGGCATCATTGGGGAAGAGCAAGAATGCCAGTGTGGCCAGAGTGGATTCAATGGGAAATGAGGCAGGAAAGGCAGGTAGGACAATAGTATACATGGGAAAACTTTGAGGATGCCAAACAAGGGAGTAGTCAGCATCCAGATGAGATTTAAAGCCACTGGGCTGGATGAGGGGCCATGGAAGGGCGTATAGCTACAAGATGGAAGAGGTCTAAAGATGGCAGGTGCATCCGAAGCGCTAAGTGTAGGGCTCAAGAAAACAGGGAGGAGCCTGTGAAGGACACAGAAAGGGAGTGGTCAGTGGGTAGGAGGAAACAGGAGCCTGGACTGTCCCTGGAGTCAGGTGAGGAATGGGTTTCACTTCACACATAGAGTTTTGCTTTCTCAAATGCACCCACTGTAATATGGATGACAGGTCTGCCCTGTAAGGTAATAGGTAGGATGAATAAAAACTGCATTGCAATTAATCTTCAATTCTCTTCCGAAGTAACAAACAAGCAATACTCAGTGGGGCTATAGATGTTTGGAGCCAGGTGTTGTGTGCATATATGTTTACATGTGTATATGTGTGTGTCTGTGTAAACGTATAAAGTTCCTTCAAAAGCAGAGGTTCTCATCCTTGGCTGCGCTTTAATGCATCAATGCTCAGGCTGGATCCCAGACTAATTAAATCTGAAGTTCTGAAGATAGGACCCAGGTAATCATGTCATCTATATATTCCATAAACAAACATCAGCTCTAAATTATCACTCAAGGCACAAAGTCAGTAATAGCAGTATTCCTCTAGCAGCTTACAGTTCTAGATAGAGAGAGAGACACTTGTGGATCATAATCATCATGCTGAGCCCTAAAGGAGATATAAATGCAAAAGGGGCTATAGGAGCATTGAACAGGGGTGGCTCACTTTGGGAAACCAGGGAAGGCTTTCTGGAGGAACTGACCATAGAGTGACATTTCAAAAGTAAAGAAGGAACTTGCCAGACAGAATAGAGGAGCCTAAATGATTCACAGATCATGGAAAACACGGTGCCTGGTTAAAAAGAAAGAAAAGGAGCCCACACAGCAGTAAAGATAATAGATTTTATGTTGCCCGTAAATCTAAGAATTTTAAAGATAATAAGACACCAAAGAACATTGGATCAAACTCCATCTGCTGCAGATGAGAAAGCTAAGACCAGGGAGAAATGACTTGCCTGTTCAATTCAAGGTGGAGTCAGAACAAGGACTCAGGTCTCTGGCTATCCAGCCCGCTGACTTATGTTAAGCAAAGCAGTGTCAGCAAATCATAGGGTAGCAGGGAGTAGGACATGACTGAAGTGACTTAACATGCATGCACATCAGCAAATACTTCTGTTTTCCTGATGTGCTGAGACATGGTTGACTTATCCCTGAAGCAAGTATCAGTGGAACATGCCCCACGTTGGTTTGTTGTGTTTGCTGATTTCCATGGTGCAGGTACTGTCACCAGGGCTGATTTCAAACTACCAATATGACATCAGCTGGCTCACAGCATTCCTGAAAATTCAACAACCTGCTCTCATAAAATGGTACAAGCCAGGTCTAGAACACCTGTGCATGGAAAGCGTTTGAAATAGAGAGCAGCTATAGCTTATTATTGAAAAGGTGTATATTATTAATATTATTGGTGCTACTAGTGTTATCATCATGGAAGCTGACTTGAACAAGGAATTACAAATGTGATGAGTGATACAGGATGCTGGGGATATATATCAGAGGAATCTTAAGCCAATGGAGAAGATTAAGGACAGTTCAAACATAGAAAACAGTACATGCAAAGGCCCTGGGGTAGGAAAGAATGTGGGATGTATTTGACGGTAACTAGGGACAGGGAAGAATGTGAAAGAGAGGTTGGCTTCAAATAGGAAGAGAGGTTGAACCTGCTTGTTTGGCTGCATCCCAAGTGCCATGGGGAGCTACTGGAATAGTTTAAAGCTGGGAGCGCCATGATCAGATTTGCCTTTTCAAAGAGCCTTTTGGCTGCCGCAGAGAGAATGGTTTGGAACCTAGGATGGATTCAGGGAGGTCAGTTTGAGGCCAGTGTGGTGGCCCCAGCCAGAAATGATGGCAACTTGGACTGGAGTGCCAGTGGTGGGGACAGGCAGAAGTGGATGAAATTTAGGAGGTAGCATTGACGGGACTTGATGATTGATTGGATGGGGTGAAGGTTGGGGAAGGAAAGGGAGGGAATGACTCAGGTTTCAGGTTTGAAAAATTGGGTGGGTATAGCTTAGAAAGTGATTTTTAAAAAAGGTATAAAGTGCTGAGGGAGTTCAGAGGAAGGACAAAATACTTCCAGCTGGTGGAGAGGTGGGAAGATTTAATATTGTAAAGATGTCGATTAATGAATAAATTTAACACAATGCCAATCAAAGGACCAACAAAATGTTTGGGGAAAACTTTACAAAAGTTCACCTGCAAAAATAAAGGTGCTAAAATAGCACCTTTAGGTTTGAAAAATGAGAGGGCTCTGCCCTACCAGACTTTAAAACCTATGTTAAGTTTCGGTAATTAGAAGAATATGGGGTTTTGCAGGAACACATAGAAATGTCATGCAACAGAAGAAAACACTTAAAAATAAACAGTTTTTGTGCACACAACTAGTACAAATACAGAAGTATTTGTATGGGTGAGGAGACATCTCAAGTCAACATGGAAAATATGGAATTTTTAACAAATGGTGTGGGGCCAACTAATTAAGCATTTTTAAAAGTTATATATCTAATTTCATATCACAAAGTGAAGCATACTTGAATTAAATATTTTAATTAAATGTAGGCATTAATTAATTAATTTTTAAAAATGTAGGCATTTCAAAAAATTATTACACTTGAGCCTTGCTAAAAGCTTGATCCCAAAGACAGAAATCACTGAGCATAAATATGTGATTACATGAAAAGAAAATGTTTGCATGTCTAAGTTTCAATTATTAAATCGAAAGGATAAGGACAAACTGAAACCATATTTGTTATCTATGACATAATATCCTACACATAAAAATATTCATTTACTTGTTGAGCAAAGTTCATTTTATGCCTACTCTTTGTCAGCCACTATGTTATACATTATGGATAAACAAGTGAATGTTAGAGGTCTTATACATTCAGGGGGAAAAACTCCCTAAAAACTAGCAAAGACCATCAGGAGCTAATTCAGGAAGGAATATAATCAAGCAATAAACATGTTTGTAAAAATCCCAACCACATTAATAATCAGATAAAAGCAAATTAAGGCAACTACAGGATAACATTTTCTTTCTATCAAGGTGGCAAAGATTTTTTTTTAAACAAAATTAGAAGAAAGTGGGGGTTTTCTAACACACAGTTCTCCAGTCTCAGAAGAGTACCCTGATGGTACTAGCCTTAAAAAAAAATGTATGTGCCCTTTAACCCAACAATTCTACTTTTAGGAATATATACTTGGGAAATAATTGAGTTTGCCCGAAGGTTGTTTATTCTGAAGCACTGTTAATAAGCACTGTTGAAGCACTGTTAATAAGAGTGAAAAACTGTAAACAATCATAAATAACAAAACATCCTTATACTGAAAAACATCTTAGATATTAAAAGTAATGCTGTCGGTGCTCAGTCGCTCAGTGCTCAGGACACGCTCAGAAGTTGTGTCCAACTCTTTGCAACCCCATGGACTGTAGCCAACCAAGATCTTCTGTCCATGGGATTTCCCAGGCAAGAATACTGGAGTGGATTGCCATTTCCTCTTCCAAAAGAAATGCTGTGGATGGATATTTAATTACATGGTAACGATAACCCTGTATGCAAAACAGAAAAAGAGACACAGATGTACAGAACAGACTTTTGGACTCTGTGGGAGAAGGCAAGGGTGGGATGTTCTGAGAGAATAGCATTGAAACAAATATACTATCAAGGGTGAAACAGATCACCAGCCCAGGTTGGATGCATGAGACAAGTGCTCAGGGCTGGTGCACTGGGGAGACCCAGAGGGATGGGATGGGGAGGGAGGCGGGATGGGGAACACATGTAAATCCATGGCTGGTTCATGTCAATGTATGGCAAAAACCACTATACTATCGTGAAGTAATTAGCCTCCAACTAATAAAAATAAATGAAAAAAAATTAAAATTAAAAAAAAAAGAAAGACATTGGTGATATATTGAAAAAAATAAAGCTTAAAAACTGTATGTACAATATGGTCTCTGGAGATGCACGAGAGTGTAATTTGATTGCTGGGTCGGGAAGATTCCCTGGAGAAGGAAATGGCAACTCACTTCAGTATTCTTGCCTGGAGAACCCCATGAACAAAGGAGCCTGGTGAGCTACAGTCCATGGGGTCACAAAGAGTCAGACACGACTGAGCACACATGCGCACACGTGCACACCCACACACACACACCAATCATGCTGGACCCTGTTCCAGCATATTGCGTTCTGATCTTTTGGGAGGGTCTGAGAATCTGTATTTTAAACAAAGAAATGAGTTTGGGAATGCTGAGTCCTGCTCATCAGGCTGCTGCAGTGACTTCCTGGCTTGTAAAGTATTGGACAACATGGGGCAGTTCTTTTCAGACAAACACAATAGTATTACCCCACAAACACAATAGTATTTACTCGTATGTGGAACTTTCTAGAAAGAGACTCCAAAAGCAGGAGGTGGGAAGGAAATTTCCAGCAAACCTCCCCTCCCTCAGCCCTCACCCCACCACTCACATCTTATGGATCATGGTCCAACTGTTGATGGTTTCCGTATCCAAGGACACACCACCACAATAAACCCAAGCCTATTAGATGGGACTTACCTGGTATAATTAGGCAAAATGCAATAATCAGCTCCCCACGGTTGTTGCTGCCAAGGACCGCATAAACAACATCAGGGCTCTGAAAAACAACACGTTTTATTCGCACATGTAGGAAGGTGTATTTTCCTCCAACCACCACGATTTACTGAAGTGCAGCTTGCTGCTGCAGAGTCAAGAGCGCCACACGAGCATCCAGATCATCAGGAAACGTCCCACTGCCTCTGTCCACTTTGAGACCTAGAGGCAGCACAAGCCAAGGCTTGTGAGCGGGAGAGGTCCCCCACTCCACTGGCCGACTTTGCTGCAGAAAACTGGCAGTGCAGAAAAATAATCCCGGTAGGGGCACCCAGTGAGACCACGGTTACTCGTTTTTCAGGTAACCATGGTTACTGCATCTTAAGGATGCAGGGAGAGGAGGTCTGTAGCAAGGCATTTGAGAATGGAACTCCACTTTGTCATTAAACTTGAGAGAACTTAGCACTGGAGAGGAAGACTGTCAGTGATAGAGTTTACAGGTCTGGATTTGAGTCTGAATTTTATGATAAATCCCATAACCATTCTTTGCCTTAGTTTTCTTTTGAAAAATTACTTCTTTATATATTTTTGGTTGCGCGGGGTCTCTGCTAGTTGTGGAGCACGGGCTCTAGGAGCACAGACTCAGTAGTTGTGGCACATGGGCTTTAGTTTCCTGTAGCGAGTGGAATCTTCCTGGATCAGGGATCAAACCCGTGTCCCCTGCATTGACAGGTGGGTTCTTATCCACTGGACTACCAGGGAAGTCCCTCACCTTAATCTTCTAACCTAAAAATTGGAAGATATTTATCTCACTGGGAATATGCAAGTATATTTTGTATAGAAATACACAGATATAAACAAAATTTACTATTGTAAGTGTTTGGCGTGGGATACATAATTTCTATGATGAGTTCTCTTTGGCTTCCTTCCTCACTGCTGTTTGATCAAAGGTGGACTTTTTTGCGGGCTTCCCAGGTGGCTCACTGGTAAAGAATCTGCCTGCCAATGCAGGAGACACAGGTTCGATCCCTGGGTTGGGAAGATCCCCTGGAGAAGGAAATGGCGACCCACTCTACTATTCTTGCCTGGAGAATCCCATGGACAGAGGAGCCTGGCGGGCTACAGAACATGGGGTCACAAAGAGTCAGAGACGACTTAGCGACTAAACAACAGCAGATATTTTTGCATGTATTCTCTACTGTAGAAGGTGAATTCTTGAAAGACCCACCATATCATGCCTTTACTATCTGGGTCTGGGTTAGAAATCAGGGTTTTAGGTGACAGGGAAGGTCAGGGCAGCCAGAGAGCATGTGTGCTCTCTGCAAGTGGTTTGAAGGGAAATGAGTTTTCAAAGGAAGAGCCAATTGGGCCCAGCTGGCTCAGGTGCAGGCCCAAGAACTGCTTCCCAAGGTGTGTGGTTGAACTCAGAAGCTGTCAAATCACCCTAGCTATGGAGACACCCATAGAAACCAAACAATTCACGTCAACTCACCTCCTCCCCAAAACAATCCTCATCTTTTATTGGTTTGCCAAAAAGTTATTCTGGGTTTTCCCATAAGATATCATGGAAAAAATAGCTTATGGAAAAACCTGAATGGACTTTTTGGCCAACCCAGTACTTTAGCACAAACGAAGTATTTAATCACTCTGTTCATTATTTGGGAGCAGGTGTTAATCAACAAGAAAGTAGCCAAGATCAGGAAGCAGTTGTGTGGAGAAACAAAAAGCCGAGGTTATTCCACGGCCCCCCTGGATCATACCCTACACAGTCTCCTCCTGGGGCTGGGCATGGGGTTCCACTGGGCCACACTGCATTGATGTGCACTCTGGATTCAGATGTTAATAGCTCACCCACATCACATTTCTTCTTCTTTTTTTCTTCCTATAGCATTATCCTGAAAAAAAAAATTCTCATTTAAGAAATGAATCTGATTTTTAGTTAAAAATACCCAATTCGGATATCAAAAACTGGCCTGAGTACAATTGTTCCCTGTTTGCACTAGAAACAGGTTGGATGAATGGCCCCCCTGGTAGCCTGCAGTTTTACTGAAGTTGCCTCCACCCCCATCGCCTATAAAATTTGGATCCATCATTCGGCTGAGCCTGAGGAATGATGTCTCCGTTGGAAGTCCCAGAATAGGGGGCCGTTGTTTTGCTAGAGACGTCCCAGCCTCTTAATGGCCTGGTGCTCTCAGCTATAATATTCTAAATACATATTACAGAGAGCAGAGCATATTCATAACTGCTCCGTGGTGGCATTTAGATTTACCCTTGAAATTTATCTTTAATTTTTACAGTTGTCTCCTTAACCATGTATATTACTCCCTTCTTCAAACAATCTGTCTTGCTGCTGCAGTTTTTCTTGAAACCAAAGCGTAATTAAATATTAAATTAATATTTCATTTAAAATTAAATATCAGAGGCTTCCATCTAATCTTTCACTTGTGCACTGCTGGTTCTCACCTCGTGTTCTTGTTCCTATATCCACAAAGGCAGGTACCACTTCTTAATAATGTGTTCCTATATTATCTTTGTTCTTTTTTAAAAAATTGGTGACACTGAACCTTTGCTACATTGAAACAGATGGATATAGGGAGAGATTTCAGTGTAGCAAAAGTTAAAGACAATTCAACAGCCCAGGGCTTCAACTCTACCCATCTCCACTTCTTGAAGAATTTCGCTTTCACCAAATAAATAAATAATGGGCTTCCCAGGTGACTCAGCGGTAAAGAATCTGCCTGCCAATGCAGGAGATGTAAGAGACTCGGGTTTGATCCCTAGGTCAGGAAGATCCCCTGGAGAAGGAAATGGCAACCTACTCAGGTATTCTTGCCTGGGAAATCCCATGGACAGAGGAGCCTGGTGGGCTCCCAGCTATGGGGTCGCAAAGAGTCAGACATGACTTAATAACTGAAGAACAGCAAGAAATAAGTAATAGTCTTAGAATCATAATGCAAGAACTTACAAGGGGTCTGAGAAAACATTTAATCTAACTTTTTGTTTTTGCAGAGAGATAAACCAAAGTCTACCTGCCTTTGAAGGTGGTAAAGTTGGTCAAGGTTAGGAATTAAGGCAGATCCCAGACAAGGGACAGCTTTATCTCTATCACACCATCAAATGCTATGAAAAAATTGACCTTGGGAGCAGATAGCCTTGAATGTTGGACACCTGAGGAGTAAGGCAGATGATAGATAAATGGACGAGAAAATTGGGAGGACTGGGAGCAAGAGAGAGAAACCAAAATCACAGCACAAACAAGGCAGACCTCACAGAAATAAATACGCATGTGTGCATGTATGGGTAATCGCTTCAGCTGTGTCCAACTCTTTTTGACCCCAAGGCCTGTAGCCTGCCAGGCTCCTCTATCCATGGGATTCTCCAGGCAAGAGTACTGGAGTGGGTTGCCATGCCCTCCTCCAGAGGATCTTCCTGACCCAGGGATCGAACCTGATTCTCTTATGTCTCCTGCACTGGCAGGCAGGTTCTTTACCATTAGCACCACTTGGGAAGCCTCACAGGAATCAACACATAAGATCAAAGCACTTTGAAGACATATTCACCGAGGGAAGACCAGAACAGACTTCCTAAAGGGGGCTTGAAGGCAGGGGCTAGTTTGCATGCATGTAAATTCCTCCCCAAGCAAGCCTTCCTGTCCTGTCAATGGAGACTAACTGTCTTAGACCAGCACCATATGGAGAGGTGTTCTTTTTATTTTTTTAAACTTTTAATTTTGTATTGGGGTATAGCGTATTCACAGTGTTGTAACAGTTTCAGTGAACAGTAAAAGGACACAGTGATACATAATCATGAATCCATTTCTCCCCAAATCCCCTCCCATCCAGGCTGCCACATACCAGTGAACAGAGTTCCATGTGCCATCCAGTAGGTCCTTGATGGTTATCCAAGGAGAGAGCTTCCTCAAGCATGTTTTCTTTTGTGCCTGCATCTCAAAGTCCACTTTCTGATCTGGTACTTGCCTGGCAGCCGCATTACATAGATTTGAGGTTTCTTGAGCAGGATTCTTTTTCCATTGCTTTCTTTAATTCTTGGAGAAGGTTGAGATTTAGAGTTAGGGCTGGAGGGATCCTCTAATTCTGTGGCCTGGACCCCTCAGGGGCCCGTGGGCTTTGTGATGAAAGTGAAGACCCTCTGCTGCAGATGGATGCACACAGATGCAGACAGACAACTAGGCTCAGACTTTTTAGACTTTTGTCAGCCTCTTCTTGGCCATCCGTAGGCTCCATGACCATCTGAGGTGCCAGCTGAAGACTTACTAATGAAGAAAGCTGCAACCGAGATCAACATCCCAGGGTCGTAGTCTGACAGAGTACTCAGATCTCCTAGGCCCCTCGTTTTACTTGTCTTCTCTCAAATTTCTGCAAAGGAACTCAACCAGCCCTTGCTATTGCCATCTTGGTGGTCAGTACTTCTGTTAGTCAAAGGCAGAAATGACCACCTGCCTGCAAAGTCAATGCTGTCTTTGTTGAGGGTAGACCAGAACTCTAACCAGAAGTCCCCTTTCTATGTTGGCCATGGAAAGAACCTCTATTTCTGGGAAACAGAAATAGAGGCAAAAACTGGGGTAAGCATTATCTGCTCTCCATGCCTCCTCTTAAGGAAAAGAAACAATCATATAGAATTTATCCGTCTCACTAACCCTTTGGGAGAATTAATATTGAGCAACAGCCAGTTTTTTTTTTTTAAATGAGTGGTTCCCAGTAGATATTTTTAGTTAAATACTATTTACTTTTAAAAGAAACCCTTCACACATTGCTTATGGTTTATATCTATTCACTGGGTCAAAGATATGTAAGCAACCTCATATATTATACCCGCAATCAAAATGAGAAATGACACATAAGATCCAGGCTCTCAGGAGAAATATTATGAAATCTCAAGGTATTGATGAAAGTTTTTCCAAGGCTGATCCAAATGGGATTTAGATTCTGTGGCAGTTGAAATGTGTATTATTAAACTCCTTAAGCAAACCCGAATGACTCCCAGTGGAGGATTAAGACATTCTATGTATAGCAAAGACGAAATTCTCATGTCTGAGTTTTCTCCATTGAATTCCCCCTTGATTAGCTTCTGTAATATTTAACTTCATGCCATGCCATAATTATTTAATAAAAGGTAAATATAAATTATATTTCAGTGGGGATTTGACCTTTTACCTTAATGTTAATGTTACCAAAGAAAGACATAGATAAATAGAGCCTATAGATCGAAGCCTATTTTTAATTTACTCTGTTTTTGCCTTGCCAGCTTTTCTCTGTGTCCCTCTCAGCCAAGAGGTTGGCAGGACTTCACACCACCCCCGCACTCCATGTGGTAGCGGAGGCTGTAAATTCACACTGATGATGGCGGTTAATGATCTGTTGGCCCTTAGAGACAGTCTTGGGGCTGGTCTCGGGCACCTCATTAGCTAATTGAGGTTTACTTGGCTCGCATCAGGCCTGAAAAGTCAGAGAACACCCAGGGAGGTGGGGAGCGGGGAAAGCTGGGACTCAAGGTGAGGCTGAAGTGATAGGATGCAAAACAGCTGGTCCAATGGGAAGTGAGTTTGGATCCAGAATAAAAACTGTTCAATGCAACCCTGATTTTTTTTTTTTAAGATGTGGACCATTTTTAAAGTCTTTATTGAATTTGTTACAATATTGTTTCTGTCTTATATTTTGGATTTTTGGTCCAGAGGCATGTGGGATCTTAGTTCCCTGACCAGGGATCGAACCCACACCCCCTGTGGAAGGTATGGGTCTTAACCACTGGACCATCAGGGAGATTCCCAACCCTGAGGTTTTGAAGGCTGAACTATTGAGGGATTGACTGATTTTTCTTCTTACACTTTGGTGTTGACTAAACAGTTTGGGCTTCATGATTTTTACTTCAAAATTTCACTTAAGTGGCATGCTGTGTGTGTGCTCACGCACACATCTGTGTGATTATTCCCTGTCCATGTAGATATACACAACAGTGTATTTCACCATCTTTCTCATCTTGGATACACACAGAACCCATCCACAGCATATGCCTAGGAAGCCTGGCAGGGCCCTCTTTCTCAACATGAGAAAGAGATGAATATGTCTATTTTGCTTCATCAGCTTAAAATGTGAATTGCTAATTCCACGTGGTCAGGAGTGCCTGCTGTTTCTGATGTAGATGAGGAGCCTGGACTAGCGGGCAGATGAGATAAACCAGACATCACCCTGGGGGTCCTGGTGGTTTTCATCTAACAGGGACAACAATGGGTACAACTGTGTGATAAAGTTTACAAAAGAGAGGGCTTCCCTGGTGGCTCAGTGGTAAAGAACTTGCCTGCCAGTGCAGGAGACGCAGGTTCAATTCCTGGTCCAGGAGGATCCCACACACCTCAGGGCAACTAAGCCCGTGTGCCCCAGCTACTGAGCCTGTGCTCTGGAGCCCAGGAGCCGCAGCTACTGAAGCCTCATGCCCTCCAGCCCGTGCTCTGAAACAAGAGAGGTCACCACAATGAGAAGCCCGAGAGGAGAGTAGCCACTGCTTGCAACAGAAGCCCGTGCAGCAACGAAGACCCAGCACAACCCCAAATAAATAAAGTTATATACAAATAGAGTCGATGAAAGAGGAAGCCTTCTGTGTGCTAATGAGAGCCCAGTTTTAGCAGATTACTGTGAGCAGCAGGAAGGACCTAGGAATAAGGGTATTAGTGGCAGGCTGAGGATAGACCTCTAGGGCTCCATTGAGAGGGGGCGAGAATCTGGTAGCAATGCAGATGGGAGGGAAGGGACAAGGACAGTCACGGAGACAGTGGGGACCTTGGTTGGCGGTTGCTAGATTCCCTATCTTATGGGTTATTCCCTTACTTTATGGTCAGCGTGGTGTAAGCATGCTGTTGTTAGCTGCTCAGTCATGTCTGACTCTTTGTGACCCCGTGGACTGTAGCTCACCAGGTTACTCTGTCCATGGAATTCTCCAGGCAAGAACACTGGAGAGGGTTGCCATTGCCTTCTCTAGGGGATCTTCCCAACCCAGGAATCGAACCCGTGTCTCCTGTATTGGCAGGTGGATTCTTTACCACTAGCACCACCTTGGAGCTGCATTTAAAATGGGGATAAAATGCATGTCATAGGGTTGTAATGAGGATTAAATGAGCTAATATATGTAAAAGGTATTAGCATAATGCCTGTAACAGAGTAAGCCTTCAGTACATTCTAACAGCTATCATAACAGTTTTCATTGTTGAATATTATAGCCACTAAAAATCCTATTATTAAAGAAAAAGCCTTCAGAAATTGCTGACATTATAGTGTTAAGCAGGGAAAAAACAGTTTACAGAATGATTCCTATTACACCGCCAGCTATTCTTACATGTGTTTCTGGGTAAGATGGTAATATGAGTGCGTACGTCTGTGCTCGGTTGCCTCAGTTGTGTCTGACTCTTTTCCAACCCTATGTAGCCCGCCAGGCTCCTCTGTCCCTGGGATTCTCCAGGCAGGAAAACTGGAGTGGATTGCCATGCCCTCCTCCAGGGAATCTTCTGGACCCAGTGATCAACCTGGGTCTCTTATGTCTCCTGCATTGGCAGGCAGGTTCTTTACCACTAGCACCACCTGGGAAGCCCCGGTAACATGAGTACAAGTATTTAATTGGCCCCCATCCACAATCTATGGAAGGATATTTTCAAGAAAGCATAAAAATAAGGGAGACCTGGTATTTGTGTGTGAAGCTAAACTGGTCTCATCACGATGCCAGAGATTCTGTGTCCCTGTGATGATGTGTGCAGGCGGGGTCGTGTTGGAGGGTGTGACATTCTGCTCATGGGAACAGATGAGGCGAGCCAGGAAATCAGGGAGAACCCTGACAAAACCTCCCCGGTGCCCCGCTCAGAGTGAGGACAAGTGAAACGGCAAAAACTTGATCTAGAATGCAAAGAGAATCCTCAACCATTCTGTGTCCAGAGAGGGTGTCATTAATGTGTGAGGAAGACAGAAAGATATTCTCTTATTTCAAGGACCCCGACAGAATTCGATTCTTATTCCTACTAAACTAACCTGACGACTGGAGAATTGGATCAATCAAGAATGGAAAAGTTATGGTTCCACAGGACCACTGGTTAGCAGAAAAAGCGGTGAAACATACAGTATCTGAATTATTGTTAATATGAGGACATGCTTTAACAGAAATACGGAAATTAATGTCTAAAAGAGACAGATCATAGAAAATCTAGTAATAGGAATATTAGCTGAAGAGGATAAACCAACAAAAATGTAAAGGTAGACAGAATGCAGTGGGGGAATTAAAGGTAAGCAACATTTTATATATGTGGAGGGGCTCCACAGACTCAAGCAATTAGGAAAAGCAAAATATTTTCAGAGAAAGTCAGAGGTACTATTCTAAATTAAAATAGAGTGTGCATCTTCCTAGTCACTAGAGAAAATATATATACATTAAAAAACTATTAGACATACAAGGAGCATGTGGAAGGGTAAATTTATAGCAGCAATTATGTAGAAAAGATGTTAAATAATATGATCAAAAAGATATATTAAATAATACATTTAAAGCATTTCCCATGGAACACAGACAAGACTAATATGAATTCACAAAAAAACTTAATAAATTCCAAAAGGCAGATATTCTGTACACCACCTTTTTGAATCCAGTGCAATTAATTAGAATAAATAATTAACAATTTAATACTCAATCACCTAGAAATTTTAGGATATTCTCTTTGGAACTAAAGGAAGACAAAATTAGAAATAGGACTGCTCAGAAAGTGTAACAAAGTTGGTGTCGGCGGTGGGGTTACCGTGTGGAGAGTCATAAATAGGAGATTAGAAATTTTAAGCAAATACTATATTAAAATTTATGCTAAAACATTTAAAACCTTAATGAAATGCATGATTTCTTTTTTAAAAATAATTTTATTTATTATGTTTCATTTTTGGCCGTGCTGGGTCTTCACTGCTGCGTGGGTTTTCTCTAGTTGTGGTGAGTGGGGGCTGCTCTCTAGTTGCAGTGTGTGGACTTCTCATTGCAGCGGCTTCTCTTGTTGCAGAGGCTGGGCTCTGGGGCACACAGGCTTCAGTGACTGTGGCACAGGGGCCCAGCAGTGGCGGCTCCCGGGCCCCAGAGAACAGGCTCAATAATTGTGGTGCACGGGCTTAGCTGCTCTGCAGCTTGTGGGATCTTCCCAGATGAGGGATTGAACCCGTGCCTCCTGCATTAGCACATGGATTCTTTACCACTGAGCCCCCAGGGAAGCATGAAACGCATGACTTTTTGATGGCTGATGGCTATGTGGTGTGAGTAGCATGAGGTTGCAATATCTTGAATGGCAGGAGTCTATGGGCTATCGATGTGGACATTTCCAGCCAATACTTGGAAAAATAAAGCTGAATATTGGGCAAGTTACCTGAACCACAGATAAAGATTTGTGACAGGATGTAGCTTGACATGGGAATCATGTGGGCACTTATGAGGTTGCTGAGGAAGAAGGTATAGGCAAGCAGAAGACTGCCTTGGCCACGAGAAACATCAGCATTTCTTGTTGCCTTGGCAACAAGAAGCATCAGATGGACAGAGGAAGAGCAGTCCTCAAGGTAGGCTGAGATGGAATGACTAGTGGTAGGGGTGAAACAGGGCAATGTGCGTTCGGGAAAGTCAGTGAGTAGACATATTGCCAGCAGGAGAGTGGTGTCAAATGCTAACTTGAGTTTAAGGTAACAATGGAAAAGTTCCTCTTTGTTTGGCTAAGACGTTATTGGTGACTTTGAAAAGAACAATTTCACAGGGGTTCTTTCTAGCTTTTAGTCAAGAGATACTACCCGTGCTATATAAATTTTATAGTACATAGGATAAAATATAGAAAGCCTCTCAATTTATTTTTCAAAGTGGGTATAAAATAAAAATCAATCAGAAGCCAACAACACCATGCACAGTATCCCAGTTATTAATATGGGCACACAAATCCCAGCAATAATAACAGTAACAGATGCTTGTTGAGGGCTCAGAATGTGCCAGGTGCCATTCTCAGTGATGTAATTGATTTCATCCCCATACTAGCAAACATAAGAAGATATTAACGAATTACATTCAGAAATATACTAAGCAAATTATATACTGCATCCATGAGTCGACACTTAATTGTGAAATATTGAGAAATATATTCTAAAATACAATCTAAATTGGTCCAGGGAGAGAATTTCATATGATTGTAGTTTTCTAAAATTCCAAGAATTCCTGATAAAAGCCCTTATCAAAGCATGATAACTAAAGTGAAAGTGTTAGTCACTTGGTCGTGTCCAGCTCTTTGCAACTTCATGGACTATATAACTTGTCAGGCTCCTCTTGTCCATGGAATTCTCCAGGCAAGAATACTGGAGTGGGTAGCCATTCCCTTCTCCAGGGGATCTTCCCGACTCAGGGACTGAACCTAGTTCTGCATTGCAGGCAGATTCTTTACTGTCTGAGACACCAGGGAAGCCCATGATATATAATCAGCTCAGTTCAGTTGCTCAGTTGTGTCCGACTCCTTGCGACCCCATGAACCGCAGCACGCCATGCCTCCCTGTCCATCACCAACTCCTGGAGTCCGCCCAGACCCATGTCCATCGAGTCGATGATGCCATCCAACCATCTCATCGTCTGTCGTCCCCTTCTCCTCCTGCCCTTGATCTTTCCCGGCATCAGGATCTTTTCCAATGAGACAACTCTTTGCATGAGGTGGCCAAAGTATTGGAGTTTCACCTTCAGCATCAGTCCTTCCAATGAACACCCAGGACTGATCTCCTTTAGGATGGACTGGTTGGATCTCCTTGCCGTCCAAGGGACTCTCAAGAGTCTTCTCCAACACCACAGTTCAAAAGCATCAATTCTTCGGTGCTCAACTTTCTTTACAGTCCAACTCTCACATCCATACATAATATATAATATTTATAAATAAATTTTAAAAACTATAACTAATATTTATCTCAAATAGCCAATATCACATTTGGTATGGAAGTGTGTCATTCCCATTTAAAGGGGGACAAAAGCAAGAATATCCACTATCATCCTTTTTTCAGATCATTTTTGGGAAATTTCAGCCAGTACAAGGATGAGATTAAGAGAACTAAATGGAATTAATATACTTATCAAAAGAAGACAAGCTGATCATGAAGTGTAGATGCTCTGAATGTTCAAGCCTAAGAATAAACGAAAAAAAGACATCTGTCAGGGGTTACTATAGGTTAAGATCTTCTATTGCAAAGAACTGTGCTGGGAACATGATATACACTGTTTCATTTAATTTTGACAGCAAACCCATGAGCTAGATTTTAAACAGAAGCTCACAGAAATTAATGGTAGAGCTGGATTCAAACCCAAGATCCACTTGACTCTAAAGCTGATTCTCTTAATGACTATACCGTATACTGCCACACACTACCCTCACACACTGCCTGTGCAGACACATAAAAACCAAAGTTTTTCTAGGTGCTAGTAAAACTCGTAGAAAATGTGATGAGGGAGTAATCATATTCACAATATAATCGACAGACGATGAAATACATAGCAAAAAAAAAAAAAACACTTACTACCTAAATAGTGAGCAGTACACATTTTACAGGTAGACCTAAAGATTTCATGTATTTATAGGTATGTATATGCAAACACCCCCTGACCCATGTATGTGTGTATTTGCCAGATCTTGGAGCTGGGATGGTCTTTCTACCTATAATACCTAAGAACAAATTTGGATATGTTATTGTAACATGGTGATAGAATGTTAAAAATATTAACATGTAAAGTGTTTTTACAAGTTTAAAAAGGCCTGTTTTTCAAAAGAAGAGAGTGCAGAAAGTATTAATAAGCAGCTCATAGAAGAAGAAATCGAAATATTCAGCAAGTATTAGAAAAAACTCTTCAACCTAACTGATGAATAAAGAAATAAGTTAAAATGACCACATGCCCTGCTGGAGGGAGTATAAATTTATATATTCTTCTAAGGAGTGATTTGACAGTATGTGTAAAAGGCCTTAAATATGAATCATAATTTTTGGTCCAGTAATTCTAGTTCTTGGAATTTTCCAATTGAAATAATCAAAGTTATGCACAAAGGATAATTATTGCTCTGATTTTTATAATAGTGAGAAATTAGGACCATGTTAAATACCAAACATTAGGAAGCCATTTAAATAAATTACAGACCATGTCATGGAAAAAATATGCAGGAATTTTAAATAATGTTATAAAAGAATATTTAATAACCTGGGGAAAAGTTTGATATATTGTTAAATGAATAAAAAGTAGGTTATGTAACAGTGTGAATAGTATGTCTCTGAATAATTTTTAGTATGTGTGTGTGTTTAAGTCTTGGAGGATATATACAAAAATGTTAACCCAGATCATCTCTAAAATGATGAGATTATGGATGATTTTATTTTTCCTTCTATATTTAAAAATTTTAATAATTACTTTAAATAAAAGGTGTTGCTTTGAGAATTCAAATAATAGCAACAAATATTCATAAAACATATATGCAAAAAGGAAGATTAAAAAGAAAATACACCCTCCTGTGTTTACTGCTGCCTAATGGGAGTGCAGGTGGTTATTATTTTATTCTTTGTATCTTTTTCCTTTACTTTGATCATGTATTAATTTTAAAACCATAAAATTTAAGCAGCCAAACTTCTAAAAAGTAAAGAAAGAGAGGAAGAAAGACAAAGGATAAAGGAATCAACCCCCCCAAACTCTTTAGCATAGTAGAAGTGCTGAAATAAGTCCTTCATTCATTCTTTCACTCTCTCACTCATTTCACAATTGCTGACAGTAAGTGCCAACTATGTCCAGGCACTGTCTCTAACAGTGAGAACACAGGAGCAAAATAAGTGTGAGTTCTGCTGTTATGGAACTTGCAGTATCTGATGGAGCCTGACATAACATGAATGTACGTGTAACAAAATATAACTGAAAATTCTGGAATCATATTATGCCTAAGAACAGAGTTTTGTAAACTCACAGAAGATATATATATATGTATAAATATAAATATTTAAGAACATAATTAAGAAAAAGTGGTATTTAGGAGAAGAATTACTAGATGATGATGACATTGGGGAAGAGGCAAGGAGGGAAGAAGGGAAAGACATGGGAAGGTATTAATACTTTATTGTCTTCATGAGAAACTGGGATGGGATGTGACTGATTGTGTAATGTTTCTGAGGAGTTGAGAGTGAGCAAAGAATGATAAGTGTGCACTGAAGGCAGAAATGATAAAGTAATTATAATAATCTTGATGTCTGGAGACATCATTCTAATGACTAAATTACTATTAATTCGAAACTTATAAATGTTAACCAATGTCAACAGCAAAAATCCTTAACTGATTGAAACCACTGTGTCAATTCTTAGAAAGATAATATCAGAACCTTTCTATTATCCATAGCAGACTTAACCAGACGCCTTGCTCTATAGCCAGTTTACATCCTCAAGAAGAGGACTTTTGTTTTTCAGCATTAAATGAACCCACCATAGACTATGGCTTTCAGAGACTGCAGAAGGTCATCCCAAGACATCCCGGAGATCCTGAGAGATTAGCTAAGGTAATACACTTTGGAAAATGACATGTGAAAACCTTCTTGTAAAATTTCAGTAAACTTAGATAAACCTAGAGACTTAGGTCTCTTTAAAATTAAATTAGGCATCCCTTGTCCGACATACAAGCTTCCAGTTGTAAGATGAGTGATTTCTGGGGATCTAATGTACAGCATGGTAACTATAGTTAATAATCCTGTATTGTATACTTGAATAGGTCTTAACAATTATCACCACAAAATGAAAACAAAAAAAGGTAATTACTGTGAAGGGGATGGAGGTGGTAACTAACATTATTGTAGTAATCATTTCACAATATAATGTGGCTCAAATCATCATGCTTTATAGCATCAACTTACACATGTTGTATGTCAGTAATGTCTCAAAAAAGCTGGGGGGAATCAGTAAATAAAGGAGTGTGTAATTTCTGGAGGTGTATAGCTCTATAAATATTATAATGTTACTATATAATGTTTTCCACAAGAGAAACTATACGTTCAGCATCCAATACAGTAACTCCCAGCTTGCTGGGGCTGTTGGGCCTGTGAGATGAGGCCAGTTCAAATTGAGATGTACTATAAAACACGCACCAGATTGAAAAGACTTAGTATGAAAAAAAAAAGAATACAATCTGTCTCATTAATTACATGTTGCAATGGTAATATTTTGCATGTATTGGGTTAAATAAAATATATTATAATAAAAATTAAATTAGGCCTTGAAACTGGGCTAAGCTTGAGGTACAAGAGGCTCATAAAATATCTACTAACTATGAAATATGTTATGATGAATCTCTGAGCAAATACGAAATCTGAAATTTTGGACCTGTGAGTATTCAACTTATAAAACACTGCCAACTTCATGAAAAATAAATAATCGAATAATTGTCTAAAAGTGTAAGTTCCCACTCCTCTGTATTTAAATGTAATTTTATTTACCCATAATTACAGGGACATATTAATCCACAATCAAGTATTCACTGAGGGCCCAGTATATACACAGATATTCATGGAAGTGAAAAACACCCATATATTAATAAACTTCTATGAAATGTATCCCTTTTAAATGAACTTGCTCACAAAAATTCTATTGTAAATTTGGTCCATTATTTTCACTTTCTTTATTTAAAATCACATCAGTTTATTAGGTATTGATTAATGAGAAATTATGAAGTTTCAACATTTACATTTGCCCTGTAAGCTAAACATTACAAAATTCCATGTTTTCTTTTCTGTAGTGAGTGGAATTCAAGTACTGCAGTTGCTGCACCATTGCACCTTTATTTTCCTCTCAGAAAATCCCCAGCCCCCCCATTAAATTAGATGATATCTGGAAAGTAGGTTAATAGCAATTTAAAAGGCTGTTAAAAACAGGAGGTGGAAAAGACACAATGAGAGGAAAGGGATTACTGATTACTAATTCTCTCTGGTTAAAGTGAACAGGGGGAAATATTATTGAAAGAATTCATCTTTATTAGAGTAAAATTTTGCAGAAGGCATTGCCAAGATCATTTCAGGACTCTGGACAACTCCTTGGCAAGTGGTTCAACTCAGGCCAATCAATCATTTTGAGAATATTTGGTTAATTAGAGTACCAGATTTTTTTTAATGGAATAGTCTGAAAGTAGTTTTTAATGGAACTCCCATGACATTACTAATGTTAACTGACTCCACCCTTGATCTGGTTGCTTTTTGTGTTGGTAGCCCAGCTGTTTATGAAGCCTTTTCAGTGAGATGAGTTTCATGCAGATACATACTTATAGAGGAGTTTATATGTGAAATTATTTATTTTCTACCTGTCAAAGTGAATAGAAGCCATCGTGGCTAGTTACTTACATTTTAGGGGGATACCTGGACTTTTGATTTTTATAGGTAATTTTCCTTTGTGTTGGCCAGTTGAGGTTTTACCTTTGCTGATATCCAGCTTTCTTTTCTTTTTCCAGGAAATGCTATTGAAAAGAGCTGCAGACCTGGTGGAGGCGCTCTATGGAACACCACACAATAACCAGGTTAGAAGTTCACATCTTACACTCTCTTGAAATTGATTCTCTTCTTTTTTTTTTTTTTAAATTGAAGTAGACTGATCCCTGGGCTGGGAAGATCCCCTGGAAAAGGGAATGGCTACCCACTCCAGTATTCTCACCTAGAGAATTCCATGGAGAGAGGAGCCTGGCGGGTTACAAAGAGTTGTAAAGAGTCAGACACAACTGAGCAACTCACTTTTTTCACATAGTTTATACAGTTGATTAAGCCCAATTCCTCACTTGGTAGTTCAAATGATAAAGAATCCACGTGCTAGTGCAGGAGACACAGGAGGCCTGGGTTCGATCCTTGGGTGGGGAAGAACCCCTGGAGGAGCGTATGGCAACCCACTCCGGTATTCTTGCCTGGGAAATCGCTTGACAGAGGAGCCTGGTGGGCTACAGTCCATGGGGTCAGAAAGAGTTGGACACAACTGAACACACACCTGCCAACACAGTTGATTTACAATGTTGTGTTAGTTTTAGGTATACATAAAAGTGATTCAGTTATACACACACATATATATCTTCTTTCAGACTATTTTTCCTTCCAGGTTATTACAAAATACTGAGTACAGTTTGACTCCTATTGCTCAATACAAACACTCACCTCCACCTGCCATCTTGTAGGACATCATCTTGAAGCGAGCTGCGGACATCGCTGAAGCCCTCTACAGCGTCCCCAGGAATCCCAGCCAGATCCCAGCTCTCTCCAGCTCCCCAGCTCACAGCGGCATGATGGGCATCAATTCATATGGCAGCCAGCTTGGGGTCAGCATCTCAGAGTCAACACAGGGAAACAATCAAGGTACTGCCTTTCTCAGACTCAAAACACAAACATCTTATACAGTTAAAAGACTGGCTCTGCTGGAGTTGAAAGAAGTGAAAGTTTGATTCTTATGTCATGAAAAGAGTGTGTCCTACTCACAACCAGGCAAATCAAAATGAGTGCCTGAAGGAAACCCAGAAAAAATGCTCCATCAAAGTGATTCAAAGTTCCAGAGAGGGTGCAACTCTCTCTCTCTGAGCCCGCCTGTGTGTCTATCCATACTTGTTTTCCTCCTAATAAACACTTTCCTTGTCTCACTACTCAAAAAAAAAAAAAAAAAGTGTCCCAGATAAGCAATACAGTCATTGGATTATCTCAACATTAGATGTATTGTTAGATTTTCAGCTTTTTAAGTACCAGGTAGAATCCTTCAATGGAAATATTTAAGGATATGATGAAGTATTATGAATTTAGAAGAGTTTAGGCTTATTGCAACCAGATGTACAGGTATTATTTGAATAAAATATACACTTCTGCTATTGTAATCATCAAAGTGAATAAGAGAAAGAAACAGAGTTATTGCCATTATTGTTACCTACACGCCAATTACTAGTACCAAGGGTGGATGGCTTAGATTTGTTTGGTAACCTCTGTTTGTATACTATCTCATATATGAATATATACAAATGTATGCAAATATATGGGAAACTCAGGTGGCTCAGTGGCAAAGAATCTGCCTGCCAATGTAGGAGATGTAGGAGATGCAGGTTCAACCCCTGGGTTGGGAAAGATCCCCTGGAGGAGGAAATGGCAACCCACTCCAGTATTTTTGCCTGGGAAATTCCATGGACCAAGGAGCCTGGCAGCTTCAGTCCATAGGGCTGCAAAGAGTCGGACACAACTTAGCAGCTGAGCGCACACACACACATACATACAAATATGTATAGACAGCAACACAGCTAACTGTGGTTTTATATGTAAAGCATATTGTGTAAAGATTTTTGTCACTGAGATTGATTTCATTAAGGTGCCACATTTATCATAAGTCACTTTTTAAAAGGTGTAAATGTTTCTGCTGATATCCCTAACCTTAGGATAATTTTATTTCTAATTTTATTCATCCATTATAAGGGAATTCCTCACTCTCATGCCTAGGGTAAGTTCTTCCTACAGAAATGTGGGTGGGACATCCTTTTGTCCCCCCAAATTTGGGTCATTTCTTTAATACCTTTAGAGACAGTTATCCAACGTAGGTTAGTTCAGGCTAGATTAGGTGATGTCTCTGCTAGGGTTTCAGAAATATGGGGAGAAGCAATTCCACTTATGAACTGGCTCTCCCTTGCATTCCATTGCTGATGCTTCCAAGTCTTTGGTCAAAGGACAGCCCCTTTAGATGAACTTGTTAATGCATTTTGAATGAAAACACTCCCCACCTCACCCAACAGGGCATGGTAACAACTTCAAACTTCTATAGCTGTGATCAGTAGAATGCTAGCGGCCCTTGCGATGTTACTAGAATGCCTTTTCCTTACCACACCCAGGAAAGATGCTCTGGTGTGTGAAATTTGGGAAACACTAGGTTAGCAAAGTTAAACCAGTTTATTTATTCTCTGTTGTTGCTCAGTCGCTAAGTCATAGCCGACTCTTTGCAACCCCATGGACTGCAGCACAACAGGCTCCTCTATTCTTCACTGTCTCCTGGAGTTTGCTCAGATTCCTGTCCATTGAGTCGGTGATGCTATCTAACCATCTCATCTCTCCCGCCCCCATCTCCTTTTGCCTTCAATCTTTCCAAGCATCAGACTCTTTTCCAAAGAGTCAGCTTTTTGCATCAGGTGGCCAAATTATTGGAGCGTCAGCATCATGTATGAATCTTCAATGAATGGCCACAGTATGCACCATCTGCCAAGCTTCATTTGACCAGAGAATACTTTTCACAGTGACACCCATCAGTATCTCAGAGGGCTTTAGTGTTACATGAAATATGATTTGGGAGATGTCACTGCACACTGCCCCATCGTCAACCACTCCTTAGTGTGAGTTGGAGATGTTGACTGCAAATGGGAAAGAGGAGGAAGGTTTTGTGCAGAACGGGGAAGAGATAGGAAGGTATGAAAAGTCTGAAGACAAACTGCAGACTTCCCCCTGCAGCCCGCAGTCAGCCTGGTGGAATTCTGTAGACTGGGAGCTTGGTGCCCCGACGCCGCCATATTTGGTCTCCGCTGTGTGTGTGAGTGCGCCTGCGCGTACAGGCTCATTCATCTGGGCTTTTCTTTGTCGTCCAGGATACATCCGCAACACAAGCAGCATCTCTCCACGGGGCTATTCTTCCAGCTCCACCCCCCAGCAGTCTAACTACAGCACCTCCAGTAACAGCATGAATGGCTACAGCAACGTCCCCATGGCCAACCTGGGCGTTCCAGGGTCACCGGGATTTCTCAACGGCTCCCCCACCAGCTCCCCTTATGGAAGTAAGTGCCTTGTTCCTCAGGCCAGCTCTCGCTGCCTCTCTGTCCCTGGGTTTTACTGTCTAGCCTTTGGAGAGAGAGTAGCATATCTACATTTTAGACTCATGGAGGAGTGGTCCCATTTCCTGATGAAGCATCCTTCCTGCCATCTGTACTTCTCCTTTAGTGGACTTGGGCTTATTGGTTTGTACTGAGCTATGTCGCTAAGCCGCTTCCGTCATATCTGAGTCTTTGTGATCCCATGGACTGTAGCCCACCAGGCTCCTCTGTCCATGGGATTCTCTAGGCGAGAATACTAGATGCCCTCTTCCAGAGGATCTTCCCAGCCCAAGGATCGAACGTGTGTCTCCTGCATTGGCAGAGGTTTCTTTACCCCTAGCACCACTTACTCAAAGCCTTTCAAGAGAAAGAAAAGGAGTGAAACTATTTATTCCCTTTTTACAGAGAATCAGTAGATGTGATTTGTGTGGATGGGAACGAGGAATTAAGACTCCATTTCAGCTAACATTCTGTATACTTTTAAAGAATTTATTTGGCTGTGCCAGCTCCTAGTCATGGCACACAAGATCTTCAGTTCCCTAACCAGGGGTCACTGAACCTGGGCCCCCTCCACTGGGACCATGGAGTCTTAGCTACTGGACCACCAGGGAAGTCCTTCTGTATACTCTCCATTAGGCACTTTCAGATATAGTGTTTTATTTAAATCTTCACAAGAACTCTCTGAGGTCAGTATTACCTTCTTGTCATCAGCAAGGAAGTTTAGGTACCCGGCAGTTAACTGACTTACCCACGATCACACAGCTAGGATACAGCAGGGCAAGCATCTGGACAGAGCAGATAGCTTCAGTTTTTCTGTGTAACGCGTCATCTCCCTTCTCACTTTGTTACATGGCTCTCACCTCCCTTATGTACCTCCTGAGAGATGGAACTTGACTGCTGGTGACTGTGTAATATATGGGGGCAGAAGCTATTAGTCCTAAATGTGGGTTAACTGCAAGCTAGATGTTCTGGGTGCATGCTAAGTTGCTTCAGTTGTGTCCAACTCTTGGTGACCCCATGGACTGGAGCCCACCAGGCTTCTCTGTCTGTGGGATTCTCCAGGCAAGAATACTGGAGTGGGTTGCCATGCTCTCCCTCTAGGGGGTCTTCCTGATCCAGGGATCGAACTTGTGGTTTTTACATCTCCTGTATTGGCAGGCGGGTTCTTTACCACTAGTGCCACCTGGGAAGCCTAAGATGCTCTAGGAAGTTATGAGAACTCATTTGCATGGCATTGGGGGCCAAGCTGGGACCTTGTAGAATGGTCCCAGGAGGCTGAGAGAAGATGCTTCTTATAGCCCACATAGGGACCACTTCAGGGCAGAGGATAAGCCGTCCTGTAGAGTCTGAAGATTGAGTGGCATGTCCATGAAATGCCACACCTGATTGCAAGGCTCTGCTGGGAGTCCTCTGTTCAACCAGAGTGGTTCCTTCACGCCGGGAACAAGGGCGAGTTAGGCCGTTTTTAGTGCAGTTCAGGACGAAACATGCTCAGGTCTGGAGGCTGCCGCTCTCAGTTTTTGGGCCTCTGGTTCCCTGGGGACACTCGTCCAGGAGGTATTTCTGGATTATCTGATTCATTACACTCAGCACTCTGCCCTGTGTGGTGAAGATACAGTAACAAGTCGCAGAGGTAGCAGAGGTTGGTTCCTCCAGGACAAGGAAACTCTTGTTATTGCAGATGTTACTGAAAGACTGTGTGGGGGGTCTGGCTGCTTGCCGCTCAGAAGCTGATAAACAGGCCAGGTTGGTGGAAAGGAAAATTTACTTAATTTCAGATGCTGGCAGCCGGGTGGGGTGGGGGGTGGTTGGCACACATCTGTCCAAAGGCTGAGTCCCCCCCGCCTCCTCCCACTGACAAGCACTGGGTCAAGAGCTTTTATAGACAGAAGGTGGGCAGGGTGGGGGGTGGGTAGGACTAAACCTGGAAACAGGAATCAGCTCTGATAAGTAATCTTCAGATTGGTCCATGGTGGTCTGACCAGCATCATCTTGATTGACCAGGTACAGTTAATCTTTAGTTCTAGGGTCCATTTGTTCCCATTTCTCTCTCTGTGGCCAGTTCTCAGAATTGTGGTAGCTCATGTCCTGGGTACAGTCTGGTCATGATGTAGTAAACTTCTCCACCTGGGATTTCAGTATCTATAAGACAGCTCGCAGGATAGGACTCAGAATATTATCTATGGCCCTTGAGAAAGAACTGAAAGTCCTTGAGTATGCTCAATGACTACATTATTACTATTTAGTGTCCTCTATTTTCCTTTGTTTCCACATTTCTCTGATTAAACTTATTCCTTGACTAAAGTTTTCCACAGACAGAAAGGCAGTGGCAAGGTCCATGGAGTGGCAAGGGCCATTTCACGGAGACATGCATTCTGCGTTGTGACCTGTCAGATGGTCCAGGTCAGTTAGATCAGAGGGACTGAGGGAAACAAGTGGTTGTTTGCCTCATTTATTTCCTTACTTGTTTTTACCTTCTCTTGTTCCAAAAATGTATGGGGGGAATATTAATAATCATATGAGCAGTATGAAAGTATAAAATGGAAACTATAAGAAACAGATAAAAGAAAAACACATGGATAGGAAATTAGATGAATCCAAGGGTTAGTGTGATGCCTTTGGGTCTGTTCAAGGGAGTCATTAACTTGGTTCAGAGGCTTACAACAGCGGTCCCCAACCTTTTTGGCATGAGGGACCAGTTTTGTGGAAGACAGTTTTTCCATGGACTAGGGGGCAGGGAATGGTTTCGGGATGAGCCAAGCACATTATACTTATTGTGTGCTTTATTGCTGTCTTGCAGCAATCTCAGGATGTTCCACTTTGATTTTAGGGTTAGGGTTCACACTCCTATGAGAGTCTAGTGCCGCCGCTGATCTGATAGGAGGCAGAGCTCAGGCGGTAAGGCAAGCGAGGGGAAGCGGTTGCAAATACAGAGGAGCTTTGCTTGCCGTTGCTCATCTCCTGCTCGGCAGCCCGGCTCCTAACAGGCCATGGACCAGGACTGGTCCTGGGGGTTGGGGACCCCTGGCTTACAAGATGGTAAGGCAAAGAGAGAAACACTATTTCTTATAAAATTCTATGTCCACACATTAGTAGTAATAGTAGTAGTCAAAGCTCAGGAGAAACTTGATTTTTCAGTGGCTGAGACCTTGGAGAGATTCTCCCATGCATCCAGGTGGAGAGCGGACCCCATGTGCAGAAGGACCACATCTTAATAGCCCCTACAAGGGATGCAAGGGCAGAAGAACCACTGTATAAATAACATCCTATGATAACGGTCACAACAGTACAAGTAATTTACATTTACATTCAGCCTTATAGCCTAACAAGCGTGCTCACACGTGAGTCCCATCAGATTTTCACAATAACCTTATGAAAGGGGCTTCCCAGGTGGTGCTAGTGGTAAAGAATCCACCTGCAATGCAGGAGATGCAAGAGACATGGGTTTGATCCCTGGGATGGGAAGATCCCTGGGACATGGCAACCCACTCCAGTATTCTTACCTAGAGAATCCCATGGACAGTGGAGCCTAGTGGGCTACAGTCCATAGAGTTGCAAAGAGTCAGACACAACTGAAGTGGCTGAGCATGCACACATGGATATAATAATTTATTATGTGTATATAATTAACATATTTATATAATTATATTAATTAATATAATTTATTTTACTAGTATCATCATCATTTTTCTCTTCTAAGATATGAAAGGTTATTTCAAGGGCTCATGGCCAATAAACAGTAAAAAATGGGGCTAGAACATGTGTCATCAGATCCAAGATATCATGTTTTTAAATTATTCAATCATATTAAGATATTTCATGTATTTATAGCATACTATTGGGCTGAGCCATAGGGAATTATCTCTTTTTGATGTCTCAAAATGTGCAATTTCATTATGTTCATACACTTAAGAATAAAATGTGTATGTTAGGTTAAACTATGTGAAACTGTCATTTTTGTAGATCAAAAATAGTTAATATAGGGACTTTCCTGGTGGTCCAGGGGTTAAGACTTCGTGCTCCCAATGCAGGGATCATGGGTTCAGTCCTTGTTTAGGGAACTAAGATCCCACATGCGCATGGCATGGCCAAAAAAAAAAAAAAGGTTAATATAACAATGTAGGGTTAAGTGTGGTGATGAGGGAGGGAGAAGGAGGAAAGTAAGACAGGAAGGGGTGGGTGGGGTGTGGATGGACAGAGAGAGAGAGAGAGGGAGAGAGAGTGAATGGATGAATAAAATTGCCCATCAGATGTTGATGGTGTGATGTTTCTTACTAGATAATTCATTCAATAGGAAGGGACCCTTTCCATCCCAGCCGGTGACAACTTCGTCCACTTTCCTTTCTTGATCACTCAATCCCACTGCTACAAGAAAACAGTAACACCCCAAGTCTTCAAATCACCGATTAAAACAAGAGAGCATCCACAGATAGAAAGAGGAAGGCGCCCTGCCCAGAGGGAGGGAAACACATTAGATAAGGTCCTCTTTTATTTCCTACTGGGTCTGTGAGACCCCTTTCGCCTTCCTTTTTTGAGGGAAGGTCTGAAGGAACTGCAGATTTGGAATGGGATTCCAAACAGTGCATTCTATTACAATAAAATTCCATTCTGCGAAAAAACCGAATACCCCATGGAGTCCATTACAATAGCACATGACCTGTATTTCTACCCACCTACGTCTCAAATTCTCTGGGAAATACAAAAAAGAAACTAAAAGGCTCAGGGGATACCATTTCATCAGTTCAGTTGCTTGTGTCTGAAAACACCCTTCTGATTTTTCATTTTATTTTTTAAACTGGTCTGATGTGGCCAGGGCATGCCATGGAGCAATCACTTGCCAGAGACGTTAAAAAAGAAATAAAGTCAAGCCTCTTGGTCAGGTTGACTTGCTCTTGCGGCCAACGCAGCGTATCAAAACCCTGCATCTTCACTGCTTTTGCTCTCACACCACTTCAAAAATGGCCAAACAGATGTTTTTTCAATTTCACATACAAACTTCACTTCCTGGCGGTAGTGGTGTGTGCCAAGTTCCAGCTCAGTGCAAGTTTTTATGGCTGAATTCTAAACCCCTGACAATAGGGGGTTATAATGAAATGCTGACAGACGCCTTCACGCCAACAAATGCAATGGCTCGATGCAAAGAAGGATGTGTGCCCAGTGAGTTCCAGCTGGAACCGTGTGAGCCGATCAATCCTAAGAAGCAGAAAAGTGGTTTTTCCTGAACTCCCCATGTTCACAAGAGATTTCTGGGCCAGAAGCACTGGCCTTTCCTTTGGTCTCTATCCGCAGAGAGAGGTGTCCAGAGAAATTTTCAAATATGCGTGATCAACTTTCCTACAACGGTACACACTGGTGTCCCCAAAGATGTTCTACTCGACAAGCTTGAAACTCCCAAGGGAACCACTTCTTCCAAAGTTGAATACTTACCAAGCAGTGCCAAGTTTGAAACAGGATCTATACAGACAGAATCCAACCTGTCCGCAGGGATTCTTCTTTTTTTAATTTATTTATTTTTAATTGGAGGATAGTTGCTGTACAGTACCGTGTTGGATTCTGCCATACCTCAACATGAATCAGCCATAAGTATGTACATGTCCCCTCCCTCTTGAACCTCATTCCCAAGTCCCACCCCATCCCACCCCTCTAGGTCATCACAGGGACTCTTACTTCACTTACATACACAGTCTTGGACTATGCCCCAGACCTCAGGGTTTTCATATTTTCGAAAAATAAATATCAAGACATTTTTTCTATTGTAGGGTATTAAATGAATATGTAGAACATTTAGAACACAGGTGATGATAGTTTTTATTTTATTATTATTTAAAAATATGTATTCATCTATTTTTGCTGCATTGGTCTGTGTTGCTGCTTGGGCTTTCTCTAGTTGTGATGAGCAGGGGCTTCTCATTGCGGTGACTTCTCTCGCTGTGGACCACGGGCTCTATAGAGTGCAGGCTTTGGTAATGGTGGCCCACGGGGCTTAGCTGCTCCAAGGCCTGTGGGATCATAGCTCCTGGATCGGGGATCCAACCTGTGTTCCAAGCATTGGCTAGTGCATTCTTAACCACTTGACCACCAGGAAAGTCCTGACAATAGCTCTTAAAAGAAAGTATTACTCCTGCCATTAAAACAAAACAAACAAACGAACAACAAAAACACCTTGTTAATACTTTGGTGTGTTTCCTATTGTCTTTTTCTTCAGAAAGGGGGAAAAATCATATGACAAGGAGCTGAACATGACTTGGCAACTGAACAAAATGACAGTTGTAACCTCATTATAGACATTTTGGAAAGCATTTCTATATAAAAAGAAAACAAAAATGACATACTTTATTTCTTTGCGGAGGTAACCAGTGGTAACTTTTAAAGTAAGCCTTGCAGTCATGGATAGATTTATTTTGAAAATTACAGCGTCTGCTCTGATGCACAGCTAATGGGCTTCTGCCATAAGATCAATGAAAAAGAGAGTAGAAGAAAAATGACAAAATTCTCCAAGTCACAGATATGAAGCTAGGCTCCATAAAATTCAGCAGTGATATAGACCTGTGTTCTAAGAATGGAAAACAGATATTAGGAGTGACGTTTACATTGCAAAGTTAACTACAATCAACAAGGTTTTCCCAGGAATTTGAAAATTTATTGGTGCTTTGCTTTTTTTGTAGCAGAAAGGTTAACAGGTAACCTTGTTTACAGGCAGTTAAGCCTTAGATTGAAGAGAAATGTTAATGTCAGGAAGGCTATTATGTCTCTTGCTAAGGATTGTATTATTTTTTCCCAAAGAAATAAGAGATTTTTCCATTTGTTTCTTTTAACAGCTTTTACTTTTTTCTGCTACATCAAAAGTAATACACATTCATTATAGAAAATTTTGAAAATATGGAAGAGTAAAAGGAAGAAATTCAAGAATTTTCACAATCCTGTCTGGTAGATGATGTCGTTAAAAATTTGGATGTGGGAATTCCCTGGCAGTCCAGTGGTTAGGACTCCGATCTCTCACTGTGGAGGGCCCAGGTTCAGTCCTTGATCATGGAGCTAAGATCCAACAAGCCACATAGTACAGCCAAAAAAAAAAAAAACAAAAACAAACAGGGATGCCCATCACATCCTATTACACTTTTGCTTTGTATGTTTTTTCAAAAAGTGAAAGTGGGTTCATTGTCTATATTATTATGTATTCTGCTTTACTCATCTGAGGATGCATATCTTTCCATGCCATTAAATATTCTTCTCTAATCTTAGTTTTAACATTTGCATAATGTTCCATTTTATGGATTTAATATAGTTTATCCTATTGCTAGTCATTTCACTTATTTCCCAGTTTTTCATGATTATAAAAATGTCCTTGGAATTTTTTTTTTTTGCACATTTATGATTACCTCCTTGGAATTAATTTCTGGAAATTAAATTACTGGGTTAAAAGACATGGACGTTTTCAAATACTTTGATACATATTACCAAAGTTCCTCCAGAGAGGTTAGCACTCCCCTTAGAAAAGGAGAGTATCTGTTTCCCTGCCCTCTTAATTTTTTCTTAATCTTTATCAATCTGGCAAGTGGAAAATAACATCTCATTACTGTTTTAATTTGCATCTGATTACTAATTGGTCTGACCATCTATAGGTCTATAAAGGCCTTTTGGTTTTTTTCATTTTTCCTTCTGTGACATTTCTTTTCATGTCCTTTGCCTATTTTCCTATTGGGACATTTTCTGATTAGTTTATAAAAACCTATTAGCTACTGAGGATCTGAATATATCTAAATAAATTATGAAAAATATTTTTCCTAATTTGTCATTTGCCTTTTCTGTATGTGTTATAGAAATTTTTGGTTATATGACAAATCTATCTTATGATGTTCTGTTTAGGCTTTGGGGTGGTGAAAAGGATGAGTTAAATTATATAACTTCCTCATTTTTCTACTAGCTCCTTTATAATTTTGTTTTTAAAAATAACCCTTTAATCTATTTAGATTTATTTTTGTGTTTAATATGAGGAAGCACTCTAAATTTTGTCTCCAAATGGTTAGTGTATTGTTACTATGTGTTTATTTCCCCATTAATTTGAAATGTCCCCTTTATTAAGTTTTAATTCTCCTATATATCCAGGTCTATTTCTGGACTCTATTTTCTCCAAGGATTTGTCTGCCTATTTCTATGCTGGTCTAACACTGATTTCACTGGTGTAGATCTATAATAAGTTTTAATGTCTGTTAAGATATTAAGACTTCTTTAAAAAAATTTTAATGAAACTCCTGGCTCTTACAGCATTTTTTAAAATAAACATAGAAATTATGTTTGCTAACATATGCATATTAAAATTCCTTTTAGGATTTTTATTATAAAAGTATTACATTTTAAATTTTTATATAATCTGACATTTTGCGAACATTTTGTTTAAAATATTTTAAATGGGCACTTTACAGCTCTGTGTTTATTCAACTCTGCAGCAATTTTGTGTCACTTGGTGAAGTCTGAGATGACTCCTTTCCCACTGAGAGGTGGCCACGCTAGTAAGCATACTTTAGGATCTGTTACTAGAAATGACTCGTATGCTGAATATAAGTGGAATTAAGTATATGTGTGCATGTGTGTGTGTGCGCGCCTAATTCACTTTATAAAACCCCTCCCCTCTCATGCTCTATGAGGGGAGATTCTGCTGTTGCAGACCCAGAAGCCAAGGCACCACTTTGGGACCCACATGGATCATATGGTATGTCAGAGACTGGATGGTGGTCAGAATCAGGGGTTTCCACATACCAGCTTTCCTTTGGCCTCTAATTCTGTGCCTCACAGAAAGAGGAGAGGCCCAGCCACTCACCCTGTGCACGCACACACATTTCACTGATGCTAAAACCAAGGCTAGAGAGGAGACTGACTTGGACCGTGAATAAAATCCATTCTCCAGGCTTAAGCCTCTATCCTCTCCCATGTGCATGCGTGCTAAGTTGCTTCAGTCATAGCTGACTCTTTGCCACCCCGTGGACTGCGACCTCACTAGCCTCCTCTGTCCATGGGATTCTGTAGCCAAGAATACTGGAGTGAGTTGCCATGCCCTCCTCCAGGGGATCTTCCTGACCCAGGGATCAAACCCCTGTCTCTTATGTCTAATGCATCGGCAGGCAGATTCTTTACCACTGCTGCTACAAATACCACCAATTTTTTTCTTTTGAAGACTGGGATGTATTCCAGTGCTTCCTTTTGCATTGCCCTGTAAATCAGGACCACTTCAGGATGAGCAGTTTTTAGATAAAGATTTTTTTTTTTAAGTCTTTGGTTTGTAGATTGGCTGTAAAAGACATTGCATGGGAGGCATGCCGCATTATTGCTTTATATATGCAATTGTGTGAGCACAGTTGAATGTCTATGTTTATAGGGAGAGGGGAAAAATGAGGATGGAGTCTTGCAAAGGCCATCTGAACACCGGCCCTCCAAAATACACGTTATACTTGAAACATTAACTCACATTCATGTCCTCAATTTCAGATTTACTTGTGGACTGTCTGGACTACTGATGATATGAAGTAGAAGTCAGCACTCTTAGCATTTATTGTGGCCTTTGCCATTAGGTTCCAGTAATTCTTAAGTCATATGACTTGGGACAGTTCAGAATTCTGGACATTATGCTAGAATGAGCCCCTGAAACTTGACCATATACTGTAAAATGCTATCTCTAACAATTTTACGTGTGTGAACTCAAGTTTACCTCTTTTTCGAGCAAATTGAACCTGGAAGAAAATTATCTTCTTGTATGATGTAAGTTGGTGGAGTATCTGACATTAAGAGGTGGGGCACTTTGTTCTGTAAGTTGCCTTTATTTTTCTTGGAAATCACAACAGTTAAATTTTGGCTTCCTTGAAGTCATTTTAATGTTAATACTGGTGTGTTTTTTTTCTACACATTACATCAGAGGAGGCTGACTTGCAGCTTTATTTCCCAGGAGCTCTGAAAGTAGAGGGAGAAGGGAGGTAATCTCTTCACTGTTAATAAACTTTTACATTTAATGAGGAAGTGGCCCATAGAGATGGCATGCTCCGAGAAGATGCCTACCCTACAGAGCAAATCTCTGGCGCCCTGAGAACTGCCAGGGAGACACATGGCTCCCAGACAGGATTACATTTTAGGATTTAAAAAAAAAAAAAGAAGTTTCTGTTTTTTAGTAGACTTGATCATTTTTCAGAGGTTGGTCTTAGCCTTCTCGTGTTGAGCTTCTATCGGGTTAGCCAAAAAGTTTGTTTGGGTTTTTCTACAATACCTTTCAGAGAAATCTGAACAAACATTTTGGCCAACCAAGTACTTGTGGATTAAGACCTATCACAATATGACCTCCTACTGATGCCTTCCTGACTCTTCCAGGCAGAAAAGCACCCTGCCCGGATGTATCTCCTTAGCATCATGGTCGCTCCTCCAATAGGATGATGACCCTACTCACTGTTTCATTTGGCTCTTCCTCCCAAGGGACAGGGCAGGGTCGTTGTCACATTCAACTTCTTCTCAAATCCCTGGAATCTGGAACAATGCCTGGAACAAACGCTTAGTTTGCAGTCAGTATGTACTGGTTGTATGTACTGAAGAAAGAACGTAACTCCAGATCTTTCTCTTTCTAAAGAAGGACTGTCCTTTGCTTTCCAGTCATGTCATCAAGTCCCACTGTTGGATCTTCCAGCACATCCTCCATCCTCCCGTTTTCCTCTTCAGTTTTTCCTGCTGTCAAACAGAAGAGTGCCTTTGCCCCTGTCATCAGGCCCCAAGGCTCCCCTTCGCCTGCCTGCTCCAGTGGCAATGGAAATGGATTCAGAGGTAAGCAAGCTGTAGCATCTTGGGAGTCAGCACGGTCCATGGGCCACAGAGTCCACGAAGTGGGAGCAAGCAGCCCTGCATCCTTCTGTATCTCTGGCCATTTCCCTACAAGGAGATGCTCTGGTGTTCTCCGTGTGGGACCAGCATGGCTTGTAGAACTGGGCTAGTTCTCTATCCTAGGGCAAGATGGGGGAATAATAGAGGAGTCAGACGACTCTGCAGGGACACAGAATTAACTATGGTAGGGTGGTGGCTCAGATGATAAAGAATCCACCTGCAATGTGGGAGACCTGGGTTCAATCCCTGGGTTGGGAAGATCCCCTGGAGGAGGGCATGGCAACCCACTCCAGTATTCTTGCCTGGAGAATCCCCAGGGACAGAGAAGCTTCGAGTGCCTACAGTCCACAGGGTTGCAAAGAGTCAGACACGACTGAGAAACTAAGAACAGAGTGTCCGGACTCTCCAGATGTTGCTTTTTTTTTTTTATAAAGTTCTTCTGGGTCTTCATTGCTGTGGAAACTTTTCTCTAATTGCAGCAAGTGAGGGCTGCTCTCTAGTTGTGGTGTGAGGGCTTTCCTTGTTGCTGAGCACAAGCTCTAGAGTGTCGGGCCTCAGTGGTTGCGGCTCCCAGCTTCTGGAGCACAGGCCCAGTAGTTGGGGTGCATGGGCGTAGTTCCTCCACAGTACATGGGATCTTCCTGGATCAGGGATCAAACCTGTGTCTGCTGCACTGGCAGGCGAATTCTTCACCACTGAGCTGCCAGGGAAGCCCTCCAGACCTTGCTTTTCATAAGACCATGTCACTATTTCCCTTAAGGTACCTGCCCACTACAGCAGGTGCCACGTGAATCGGCTTGCCACCCACACTGTGTTCCCAGTCACGTGGCACCAATCGACAAGATCCATCAGAAGCAACCAGCGAGTTCTGAGAATTCTGGTTTCATGCTGGTGAAATTGATAGCAGGTGCCCGATCAGGGGTGGGGTAGAGAAGAAAGGAAAAAAGATATACTGTGTCTCAGAACAAGTATTAATATCACCCATCAGACCTGTTCTTCAGTGATGTCCTAAAATACAACATGACATGATGTAGCACGCATGTGATGAGCACATGAGAATCTAATCACCTCCTTGTGAATGGGAGCAGCTGATGGTGCGAGAGCAAATTGGAAACTGCTGAGCACTGGAGGAGCCTGACGTCCCACATTATTTTTAGGCTGCTCCTTGCATCTTGACACGCAAACATTCACGACAGGCGGTGTTGGATAAAACCAAAGAGGGCAGAGGTTTGGGTAACCCCTCGTGGATCAAAGCCTCTGAGGTCAGCACAGCCTCGATGGACTGTGTTGACCTTGGAACGGCATCTGCCTGGTGGCTTTCTGATTGCACGGGGGACCCCAGGCCTTGTGAGGGGGATGCTTGTGAGGGTGTCTTCGCTAGGTGGGGCCAAGCATGGCTCCGGGAGGTATGGCATGTTCCTGCCACATTTCTACCATGAGAGTGATGGTGCCGTCTCGAAGTCAAGTGATTTGACAGACGAACTGTGAAATAAGATTTGAAAACCCAGCCCTCAGAAGAGCCCCTGAAAATTCTTTTGCTTCTAATGAGACAAAGCAGCTGGGTCTACATGCCACCCAGCATGGGAATAGTTGGAAACATCTGTATATTTGAAGGGAAAATATATATATATATATATTTATTTTTGCTTTTCATCCAGATGTCAGATTCAGTGAGAAGCAGGCTGAGCCTGAGGCTGAGCATCTCCACTGCCCTGTCTCTCATCAAAGGCCAGTGCTTTCTAGCCTAGCATGAGGGGACATGCCCAGAACCTTCCCCATGATGGCCTTACCTCCAGACTGGAATAGGAGGACAGTTGCTGGATTTTTAAAAATTTCTTTATTTCTTAGAAAGATGGTAACGACAACCCTATATGCAAAACAGAAAAAGAGACACAGAAGTACAGAACAGACTTTTGAACTCTGTGGGAGAAGGTGAGGGTGGGATGTTGCGAAAGAACAGCAGGTATATTATCTATGGTGAAACAGATCACCAGCCCAGGTGGGATGCATGAGACAAGTGCTCGGGCCTGGTGCACTGGGAAGACCCAGAGGAATCGAGTGGAGAGGGAGGTGGGAGGGGGGATCGGGATGGGGAATACGTGTAAATCTATGGCTGATTCATATCAATGTATGACAAAGCCCACTGAAAAAATAAATAAATAAAGGGGGAAAAATTTCTTTATTTCTAATTGAAGGATAATTGCTTTACAATATTATGTTGGTTTCTGCCATACGTGAACATGAGTCAGCCATGGCTGATGTGTCCCCTGCCACCCACCCCTCTAAGTTGTCGCAGCTCCAGTTTGAGTTCCCTGAGTCACAGAGCAAGTTCCCACCGGCTATCTATCTTATATACGGTCGTATATATATTTCCATATTTTGTATTGGAGTATGGGGATGACTCAGTGGTAAAGAATCTGCCTGCCAATGCAAGAGATGTGGGTCCAATCCCTGGGTCAAGAAGATCCCTTGAAGTGGGGCATGGCAACCCACTCCAGTATTCTTGCCTGGGAGATCACATGGACAGAGAAGCCTGGCGGACTACAGTCCATGGGGTCGCAGAGTCAGACGGGACTTAGCAACTAAAGAACAACATAGCTGATTAACAGTTAGTTTTAGGTTAACAGCTAAGGAGCTCAGCATACATATACATGTATCCATTCTCCCCCAAACTCCCCTCCCAGCCAGGCTGCCAGTGACATTGAGCAGAGTTCCCTGAGCTCTATAGCAGGTCCCTGTTGGTTATCCATTGTAAGTATAACAATTGCTGAATTTTTGCCACATCTTCCCCTTCCCCACCACCTCTTCAGCAGTGATGTCTCCCCTTTCCAAGTCTTATGGTTTTAGTCATGTCCCTTAAGTCTGGTGGGGGCCACACAGGTCTCATCAGGGAAGTGCAGAGTGAGAGGCCCAAGAAGGGCTAAGGGTGAGTGCCAGTGTCAGAGGAGGAAAGGGAGGGTACGGCTTTTCCCTCCCTCCAGGCAACTCTTGCCAATATTTTCAGCTTCACTTGGAGGCAGAAAAGCATAACTTGATTGCCACCTGCCAGCCCTCTCTCACGCAGGGACTGAGTTGGGGGGGCAGAGCTAGTCGACTCAGATTTTTTGGGTCTGTGGTATCCAGGGTGACCCACCTTGGGGTCCTACCTGGCTCTTGGCCCTCAGAGAGGCCAGGACAAATTTTTCACTGGCTGCCATGGCCTGGAATCCCCACTGTGCTGCATGCCCAAGGCCCTCTGTGGTCCACTGGTCAGAATGGAGTTGTATGACCCTATGGACCATAGCCCGCCAGGCATCTCTGTCCATGGGGTTCTCCAGGCAAGGAAAGTGGAGTGGGTTGCCCTTCCCTCCTCCAGGTTGGAGTCTTACAACTCCCTCCAAATTCCCCTGGTGATTTGAACCTTAAGAAGGAGGAGGAGGGTGGGGAAGGGCTGGAGAAGGAAAAGGTGGAAGAGAAGGAGAAGAGAACAAAAAGGACACTTAAGTTAGGAATTGGAGACTAAAAAACTTAGAAAGAACTATGAAAATATAAAGTTGTGTATGGAGAAATAAGAGAGAATTCTTCGGAGAACCTCAAAGACTACCCACAGTGGGAAGAATGCTGGAACAGTGGAGCGTGACATTAACCAGAGTTCCCTGTGCTAGCTACACAGTATGTCCTTGTATATGAACTTGACTTCATCAGATGTTGCCAGAATTGGAGCTCAGCCTCCCACGTGCTGGGGCATCCGTACTAGGCACTGTCATCAAGAACCTTGGGTTCCTAGACTGTTAAACAGAGAACTGATTGCTCTCTCTCAAAGCTGTTGAGAAGTTACGTGTGTGAAGAACTAGGAAAAGCGAAGGACGTGCCTGGCAGAGAGAGGCTGGGGCTGACAAAGGATGCCTTTCAGAAGCCTCAGTCCTGTTCTTCCTCATTTGGACCAAGTGACCAGCAGTTCAAGGTCCAGCAACACCAAGTGTCCGGTTGGTGCAGAGACAGAGCCAAGCTGACCTTGAACGTGCTGCCTGCAGCCGCTGAATGAAGGGGCCTGGGGTGGCAGCGGCTGAACGGCAGGATGCTCCGTCTCTTTAGGGACAGACAGTGGGAGAGTGAAAAGGTGGTCTGAGGTGGAGCCTGAAAATCACAGGCTGAGAGGGAGGTTCTTCTCTTCTCCTGCTGTAAGGTGAGGTGGTCTCAGTTGCCCGCAGGAAGATTGCACAGCCAACACTCTCCAAGATTCATGGACCATGTCTGGACCCCACGTGTAAGATGCTGGACCGAGCACTTGACACAAATTATCTTGTTCCAGCATCCTGTGAGCCAAAGGCAAAGGTCATACAATTATCACCATGTCTAGTTAAGGAGCTCACCCAGGACCACACAGCCAGTGACTGAAGAACTCAGACATTTTGACCCCAGAGCCTGAGTTCTGGCAGCCCTTAGTCTCTCCGGGGACAGAAATATTATCGTAGTTCCTCTCTTCAGCATTCATCCATACCTGAACTGAAGAGTAACTGTTACATTCCCATAAAATGTCAAAGGTAAAAAGAGATTGGACAATGTGGTTACGCATTCTCCCAATTAACTTTTGCTTTCTGTCTGTTGGTGACAGTTTCTTTTTTAAAAAAACTTTTTATTTTGCATTGGGGTGTAGCCGATTAACAATGTTGTGATAGTTTCAAGCAAACATCAAAGGGCCTCAGCCATAATATACAGGTGTCCATTTCCCCCCAAACTCCCCTCCCATCCAGGCTGCCCCATAACATTGAGCAGAGTTCCCTGTGCTGTACGGGAGGCCCTTATTGGTTATCCACTTTAAATACAGCAGAGTGATGGGCATGTACACACTGGCAATGGTTTCTACAAGCAAGAAGTCAGGGTCACCATGGAGCAGAGTCTCGCCCACCCAAGTGCCCAACATGACACCAGGAAGAAGCAAACTCCGTGAAATACGTTGTTCTCCAGACATGCAGTGGATCTTGTTCTCGGAGAGGCTCTTCCCTTTTAATAAGCTCTTTAGATAACTCTCTTGAGGATGCAGGAAAAGGAAGGGGCTGATGAGGCTGAAGTGTAATAGACAAGTTAAAGTTGAAAACGTGAGCCCCAGACCTGCTGCCGGGGAGCTCAACGTGCCCTATTCATTTCCCCCACCTTCCACCTCATTTATCAGGCATTCGCAGTTGATGAGTATAGATTGTCAAGATAATATCATGCACTATGTGCCAGATTCATTTTCCAGCTCCCTCCAGGAGAAAAAAAAAATAGAATAATTAAAAAAAACAAAACCCTCCTACACTCTGGGATAATTACCAGAGTTCCTATATCTCCAAATCATCGGGGAGTGTCCAGAATTGAACTGCCTTTATTGAAAAGTTACATCGATTCAATATATAGTAATACAGGCAAAAATAATTAAGGCTTTGCTAGCTGTGTAAGACCTTAATCCGGATCTCACAAACATTCAATAAAGGCTGTATGAGCAGGGAAATAGACGGCTGACAATCTTGCCTGAGAAGACGAGCTGGCATAGAGAGAAGGGGTAGAGAGAGAGGGAGGGGGAGCGAGGAGGGGAGGGGCAGGAAAGAAGGAGGAAGGAAGGAAGTGGGTGGAGAGAGATATTGGAAGAAGCAGGAAGAATTTTGGCCATTTGCTTATAAGCCTAGTGAACAACATTCAGCCAAACACTTCAGTGAATTTTGATAAGCCCTCTAGATGAGGCTTTGACAATAAAACTCAAAGGATCAAATTCTAGATATGGTGTGACGTTTGGACACAAGGAAACTACTCTGCCAGGTTCCAAGAATGTGCAAGTTCTGTGGGTTCATCCCCTGAAAGCCAAGGCCAGAGGGGTGCATTTTCGTGTGTGATTTTTCTACATTGTGCGGACGCTGCTTTATTTCTCATATCAAGGGGACACCTTGAACCTGATACCACCCAGATAGGCATTTTCCACTTGCCCAGATGGATACGGCACTAGGGGCTAGGATGGATGGATGGATGGACTAGAGCACTGGACACTGCACTTGGATTGGGGGTGAAGAGTAGAGATTGGGGTGACTCCTAAATTAGGGCTAAATGAAGCCTTCTGTTCCAGTGAATCAGCATTCCTTAGTGAATGGGCATCACAGATAGTGAAAGTCAAAGTCGCTCAGTTGTGTCTGACTCTTTGCGACCCCATGGACTATACAGTCCATGGAATTCTCCAGGCCAGAATACTGGAGTGGGTAGCCTTTCCCTTCTCCAGCGGATCTTCCTGACCCAGGAGTAGAACCGGGGTCTCCTGCATTGCAGGCAGATTCTGTACCAACTGAGCTATGAGGGAAGCCCAGATAGTGGTGCACCCCAAAGGAAGATGAACCAGTTAGAAACCTCATCAAATTTCAGCTAGAATGGATAGAAACCCAGGATGGGTAGAGAGTTTGATTTGTTATAAATGATGCCTTGTAAGTAACTCAATAGGCTTGGCACCTGGAATTTATTTTCCTCTTCCAGCTAGGTGATTTGAAACTGTATGATCTAAAAGTTATTTTAGTCTAATAATGAAAACTATCTTACACATATACCCATATTACAATTTAGTACATGTTTACATGTCAATTATACAACCCATTAATATAAAACAACATGATTCTTGGCCTCTGAAGCAAAATTTCAGCAAGCTTTGTGTTACATTCAGGGATTCAGTAAGGCAGCAAGCTTTGTGTTACGTTTGGTGATTAAGGCTTCAGTGCCTGTCATTGCCTGTCTGCTAGACCAGTGTGGTGCTCAGGCACTTCAGTCGTGTCCCTGACTCTTTGTGACCTCTTGGACCACAGCGCTCCAGGCAAGAATACTGGAATGGGTTACCATTTCCTCCTCCAGAGGCTCTTCTTGACCCAGGGATCAAACTGAGTCTCTTGCATCTCCTGCATTGGCAGGCAGGTTCTTTACACTGCACCACCTGGGACCTGAGGACAGTGGGTTCCCATATCAGCTGAAGGTACCATCACCCTGGATTGTTCCAAACTGTCCATCCCATCCCCTAGCCCTCTCTCTGGGCTCTAGACATTAATGTAAGGAGTCTGTAAGTCTCACGCTTGTGTTCACTCTTTCCTTGCAGCCATGACTGGACTTGTCGTGCCCCCAATGTAAAGAAGAGGAAGAACTGCTTTCTTGTAGCACAAAACTACTTACTCTGATGGACCAATAACAAAGTACTAGGAGCTCTCTGGGGAGAGTTGTGCCCCCAAGTGAACATGATGGACTGATCTGGCTTTGCAAGGAGCCACCTCTTAACCTGGTCTCCTGTTTCTCATGTAGCTCTGATGGTAGCTACACAAACTGACCCTCTTGGGAACAAGGACAAAAGATGTCATTGACGTAGTCAGTGCTAAGAGCAGAAATGCAATTCTTTGTTACGAACATTATGAGAACCACCTTCCTATGTTTGTAAAATATTTAAGAAAAAAAAATTGGCAAACGATTCATGCTTAATATTTTGGATACTATTTGTTTTTCTTTGTAGGAAAAAAAAAAGTTGAAAGTTTCTATTTTCTATGAAGCCTTTCAGATACCAATTTAGTTTATGCAGAAAAAAAAATTGAACAAAACAGGGTACCAGCATGAAAGACTTTGTTAAAACGAAACCTGAATCGAATGATGAAATGTGGTTGTATGTGTGTTTGCTTATAGTTTAATCTCCTTAAAAAACAAACAAAAAAAAAACAAAAAAAGGGAAAAATTTTAAAATGTTTTACAATTATTTAAATAAATAAATGTGTAACTTATTGTAAGTAGAGGTAGAAATTCAGACCTTTTTGGAAGAGAGAGGAATTTCTCTTCCTGATGTAAAATGGAAGTGATGCAAACAGGTAGTAATAAGTTTAAAAGGTGTGTGATTATTACTGCAGTTACTTACTAGACTCTTATCCCCTGTCCCGCATCCCACTCTTTTTCCATCATTTTATTGACCCACGCAGGCAAGAATATGTACCTTATGTAGAACAACCCGGTGCAGAGACAAAGATGCAAGTCCTTGCACGTACACAAATACTCAAACCCATCCATCCATTCCCAGCTCTGTCCGCTTTCTAATAGCCTACATGTCCCTTTTGGTATTCACTCTTTGTGAATATATAATTTTTAAGAATTCACATTAGCTCCCACATTCTCCCCTGAGAAGTGCAGAGAAGTCCCCTGTCTCAGTGCATCCTTGGCTTTGCAACCCTCAGGAAAAGGCAGGGATCACCTTAAAGACAGCCAAAGTCACGTGACTTCCCCAACCAACTGGCCCCTGTGGAATCTTCCTGTTAAGAGCCCCACATTCCCTCCTCTTTGGTGATCTGCTTCAGCATACAGATGTAAGCCCCATAGTACTTCAGAAGCAGGTTTGAAGAAGGTGACTCTGTCTCTCAGACTCCTCCTTATCAATATTAGGATGTCCACATCTTTCCTTATCTCTGCAGATTTCCCCTTTCATGGCATTAAACTCACCTGAAAAAAAAAACTATGTATCCTGCTTGACACAGTTTCCAGGCAAGAATGTGATAGGATGAGGAAGAGGCAGGTTATAAGCCCTAACTCTCTCCTCTGATATTTGAAGAAATGGAAACCTAGATTCTTAGCAGAGTCAGAGGGTAGCGGCACCCGTGTTCCAAATAGCGTATTTCCCTAGACCTGTGACAGGCCCTCATAAGTTCTGGGACTAGCTCTTAGCGGGAGAAATCTTGAAGGAGCTGCTAACATGGGGCTAAGTCTTAAAAGTCTCTGTGGTCTTGGAGATATATCCAGACTTCTCTCAATGGCCAATAAGGATGTCATTGTTTTCCAGGCCAGGGTTCCCCTTGTTGGCTAAGTGACACCACAGTAGAGGTGATACACAGACTTCAGTTTGGGGTATCAGGTTAGGATTCCAATCAGAAATTGATGCAGCTCTCCTGGAGAAACATCTTCAGCGCATCTGAGCCAAGTTTAGATGACCCCATAAATTCTCCCTCCCTTCCATTTGCCCACATCTATTCAACCCTCAATGGTCTTATCTGCCTTTATTCCAGAACTACCCTGTATGACCCAAATATTATTTCTACGCACATGATAATCCAAGTTTGGAAACCTGGCATGCTTGTAATCCTGCTGACTGTCCCTCACAGTCAGGGCCTAAAGCACCAAAAAACAAAAAACACAAGGGAAACACAAGAGAACGTTCCCCAGTGAAAAATCTGATGGAAGAGGAAGGGTGTGGATGACAACCACCACCATCCAGAAGTGAAGGCAGAATGAAAGTAAGCATGTTTAGATCTGGATTCCAGCCAATCCAACATAAGGAAATGTTTTTTTAAGTAGCATTGCTTTTAGAATCTGTGAATTTTGCTCTTGCATGAAGATGAGTGCAGTACTGTCTTCAAAATGATTGTAGAATTTCTCGGTAGCTTTACACCGAAAAATGTGTGTAACTAAATACAAGACATCTTTGACCATTCAGCTAGAACCTCAGCAGTGACAGATCTATTTAAGTGTACAAATGTGTGTAAGGATAATGTTTAGTGTACTAATAAATTAAAAACAAACCTACTCTGTCCTCTTTAGTCATTGCTGTTAAATCATTCTGGTTCCAGGTTATTTTTGTGCCACTTGAAATAAGTATTTCTATAGGTAACTAAAAATTCTATCCTATCTTTGTAAAAGGAGCTGTGTTAAGATTTTTCATTTAAAGGGACACTTTACTGCATTATTTATCTCTCTCTCTCTCTTTTTTTGTTACAGCATCATATTCTCCCCAGTTTTTCTTTGCACATTCCAATATGCATGGTTTAAAAACCATCCCCTTCTCTAACTTTTGTACAGTAAGGTCTCATTTTCAAACTGTATAGTTTCATTTTATCATTTCTGCTTTGTCAGTTATATACAGTATAAAGTTGCTATGCACAGAGCTTTTTGTAAAGACAGCTTTTTTGTTTACTGTTTTTAATGGTCTTACTTATGAAAGAATATCTTGTTTGTAAAATGAATATGTCTACTTCAGTTTTAAACTTTAAATTATCCTAACAAAAAATAAAATTTTTGTACTGTAAAAATAATTTGGAACTTGTCCCTCTCTTTTTTTTAAGTGGGAAAAAATCAAGTTTGGGATTTATTCTTTCTTTGGCGGGGGGGGCGGGGCGCAGAATTTATACTTAAGTTTAGGGATTTTCTTCATGGCTGCTAGTCCCTGAACTCTTGTTGGGAAATTTTACTACAGTTTTTGCTTACTTGGTAAGTGCTCTGTGGTGCTGACTTGGAGGAGAGAATACATATGACTTTAAGTATTTTTCTGTATATATTTATGTATCCATCTAGTCAAATCCCTTCATAAAAACCCAAATGATCCTACTTCCAATGTTGGACTTTGGTTATACAGAATTCTTAGGGTAGGTGAGAAGTCTATTTAGATTTGAAACTGCAAAACTGAACAAATGTTATAGCTGATCCATCAGGTACAGGGTGAAGAACTGGAGGCTGGACAGAGACATGATGTTTAGCTTTAGATCACGGGAAGAGAGCAAGTCTCACGCCTCTAGGAGGAAATAATTCATGGAAAATAGCTTGTCTAAGAAGACAGAAGCACTGATAGAGCCCAGAGAAGACAGTGATCACAGGTGGAGTGGTCAGAGAAGTTTCCGTGGGGGGGGATAGAGCTGGGTGGTCCTTCAAAGGACGGTAGAAATGTTGTGGTAGGGGTTGTCAGTGGGCACCACAGAGGGGAAGGCTGTCATGGACAAAGTTGAGTAAAGGGAAATTGACATAGCACACTTAGGAGAATGGGATTCTGAATGTGGTCTTTCCACTAAACTGTTCACAAGCCTGCTCATAATAAGATGGTTTTCTTTCTTTCTATAAGGATTAGTGATCTGCAAACCATAGAAACTGTGTTCCTTGCATAAGTGAATGAGATGCTATTTTTTTTTGTGGTTGTTTTTTAAAGATTCTTTTCAAATGTAGACCATTTATTAAGGTCTTTAATGAATTTGTTACAATAGTGCTTATGTTTTAGGTTTTGGCTTTTGGCCATGAGGCATGTGGAATCTTAGCTCCCTGACGAGGGATCTAACCTACAACCACTGCATTGGAAGGCAAAGTCTTAACCACTGGACCGCCAGGGAAGTCCCGGATGAGATGCTATTTCTAAGCACTATTCAAAGAAAGCTACTGTGGTTTTGCTTTTCTCCTCGAAGACTAGCTGTCTGCCTAGACTGTGCGTGTGTGTGTGTGTGTGTGTGTGTGTGTGTGTGTGTGTGTATGCTCAGTTGCTCAGTTGTCTCCAGCTCTTTGCTATCCCATGGACTGTAGCCCACCAGGCTCCTTTGTCCATATAATTTCCCAGGAAAGAATACTAAAGCAGGTTGCCATTTCCTTCTCCACGGGATCTTCCCTACCCAGGGATCAAACCTGCATCTCTTATGTCTCCTGCATTGGCAGTCACATTCTTCACCACTGTGCCTCTTTGCCTGGTGCCTTCTCAGCCCTCAGGTCATAGTTTAAGTAGCATCTCCTCAGGGAGGACCATGGATATTTCCCACCTAGTCTCTTTAACTGGACTCTGTGTCCTTGTTGTAATTTGTGGTCATTTGTGGGCCACTTTAGACTGAAGGCTCATAACAGAGCCCATATCTGTCTCAATCCTAGATGTAGAACATCCAGCCATGTCTGAGATGCCCAACAAATACCCAGCACTTGAGATGCCCGATGAATACTTGTTAAATCAGCAAATGAGAGACAGAATTCTGATCCCTAGAGGCAGCCTTGCTTTGGTGTGTGGGGACAGGTAGCTAATGTGTCACAAATGATAGGAAACAGCATCACTTTGAGAATTCACTCCTTAGGGACTGTCAGTCAACTAATCCAAAAAAGTGATGAAATGTGTCTATAATATAAAGTGACTGGCTGTTTAATAAACATAGGAGACTCAAAATGAGAAGGAAGTGAGGAATAAGAGATCCCTTGCTTGTATCCTGTTGAATAAGTCACTTTGCCCCTTGGCCCTGGAACACTGTAGATTCTGTTGATGCTCAGATGTCATTCCAGAACTAGAATCAGGGGCTTTTAGAGGAATGTACATCCCAGTCCTATTCCAGATAGTCCATTTGACTTGTTGACTGACACATGAATCTCAAAGAGCTTATAGGTTCAGCGTGGCTGAGGGCACTGAAAGTGAGACGGTGATAAGATTTGAAACTTAAAGAACCAGGCGGGGATCTGGTTCTAAAAGAACTTCATCACATCAGAGAGTTTAGTCTTCATCCATAGGACCACAAGGTATGTAATGGAAAACTATTAAAAGAACTTGAGTCAAGGAGTTGACATGATCCACTTGATGCTGTAGAAAATCATCATAACTGCAGTACAGATGATGGAGACCAATTAGGCAAGGGATAAAAGACAGCTGACAAGGACCAGGGAGCTGGACCATCACTGTGACTGGTATCCTTTTGGTTGATCAGTGTCCGTGCCATGAGTGAGAGAGTGAAAATCGCTCAGTTTTGTCGGCTCTTTGCGACCCCATGGACTGTACTCCAGGCCAGAATACTAGAGTGGGTAGCCGTTCCCTTCTCCAAGGGATCTTTCCAGCCCAGGGATTGAACACAGGTCTCCCACATTGCAGGCAGATTCTTTACCAGCTGAGCCACCAGGGAAGCCCCTGTAGCTTCTGTCTGTGCCATGCCAATCGATAAATGTTTTAAAATTACTCTTGCAACCTAGGAGAATATGGCAACAATCCAGATGAGAGTGAGTCATACTTGAACTAACGCTTGGCAGTAGAGATGGAAAGTAGAGGAGAGATTTGAAAGAAAGCTTTGCAGTTTGATATGACTTAGTGATTGATTAGATGAGAGAATGAGGGTACTAGGGTGACTAGGATAACTCCCAATTTGCTAGTTAGACTACTGGATTTTGTGATACCATTAGCTGAAGTAGGGAAAAAGAAACATATTGCACAGAATGGAAAGATACGATGATTTTAAGTTTGGGCACGTCCGTTACAGTTTCACCTTTTCTTTCTTGGTTAGGTGAAGATTGCTTACTACAGTTTATTCAGGAAGGACTTGGAAGAATTATACTAATTGGTTTATGCATATCCAAAAAAGAAATGGTTGCTCCGTTTTTATTTGACTGGCTGTTTGTACTTAGTCGCTCAGCTGTGTCCAACTTTTTGTGACCCCATGGACTGCAGAACACCAGGCTTCCCTGTCCATGGGGATTCTCCTGGTAAGAATACTGGGGTGGGTTGCTGTGCCCTCCTCCAGGGAATCTTCCCAACCCAGGTCTCCCACACTGCAGGTGGATTTTTTACCATCTGAGCCAGACTGGCTGTTTAGTTAGGTATAAAAATTTCCTGAGTTAAATTCTCTCTATTTGAGGACTTCAAAGGAGTTTATAAAAAGTATCTTCTCGTGTTGAATGTCTCTGAAGCATGGCTCCTTTTCTCATTCTCTTTTCTTTTTTTTATTGCCCAGGGCAATTCTATGATTTCTTTTCTACGTCAGAACGCTATTGAGAGTCAAAGGGGCACAATAATCATGCCTGGAAAACAGAAGTAGATTGGCACTTGGTCCCTCTACTTATAAATTATTTGGTGTTTTTGCCTGTCTGCCCAAAGGTATCTTTCTTAAAGGTACTGAGGTCCAGTACCTTTACTGGGATATGTCTTGGTATTGATTGTTCTGTGTAATTCATTTTCTCCTGGGATGTAGCATTCCCTCTCAACATGTAGATTCAAGTGTTCTCTTATTTCTGGAAGCTTTCCTTTAATTATAACATTGAATATATTCTCTGTTCCTTCATTAGTGCTATTGTTGCTAGAGACACCAATTATACATATGCTAGACCTCAGTGTCCATCATTCACCTCCATCCCATTCTCTCCAGCCTCTCTTGACACTTAGAGCATATATGTGCTGGCTTTTCTCACTCTTGTCCTCTATATTCCTTCTCATGTGGCCTTAATTTCTCAGATGATTTTATTTTTCTCATATAATTTTCATAAACTGTGCCAGCTTATATCATTGTTTTGTATTGTGTTACTTATTTTTCTTTGAGCAATTGCATCTCTGTTTTGAGCTATTGTTTTATATAGAAATTATTTTATTATTATTATTATGACAAAGAACTTGATCAGAAATACCATCTGTTCCATGAAAATTGATTTTTTTTTTTCAGGTAAGTGTCCTTGCCTATCATTTTTTACTTTTTTCCCCTCCTCGTGGTCTATGTGTATAAATCATATTTAGATACCTCTTTGAGAATATTCATCTTTGATTGAAGTGAGTTTTTCCTGGATCAGCTATTTGCCAGAGGTTTTAGAGCAGGGTGACTAGGACAATGCACTAGGCCAACAGGAATTCTTATTTCAAAAATGTGCCTGTGTTTGTACACAAGAATAGTGGTGGTGGGGGTAGGAAGACGTCTTCTAGGCTTTACTTCTTCTTGTGGGCAACATAAATCAGTGTACAATTGCTTACAGTGTATACTACTCTACCTCACCAACTGGATGCTTCTTTTTTAAAAAATAATTGTATTTGTTTACTTTTAGCTGTGCTGGGTCTTCTGCGTGGGCCTTCTCTAGTCGCCACACACAGGGGCTACTCTTCGTTGTGGTGCATGGGCTTCTCCTTGGGGTGGCTCCTCTTGTTGTGGAGCACAGGCTCTGGGGCACTTGGGCTTCAGTAGTTGCGTCATGTAGGCTTAACAGCTGTGGTCCTGGGCTCTAGGGCACAGGCTCAACAGTTGTGGCACACAGGCTTAGCTCCTCCTCAGCATGTGGGGTCTTCCCAGACCAGTGATAGAACCTGTGTCTCCTGCATTGGCAGGTAGAATCTTTACCACTGAGCCACCAGGGAAGCCCCAACTGGCTGCTTCTGACACATCTGGTTTGTCTGGGTAATTCCCTCATCAGTTGCCTACTGTGCATCCTGTCTTTGTCAAATACAGTCCAGAGGTGTATCTATATTCAGACTCTATGTTTGTTCCAATTGTTTCAACAAGAGACGGTTGGTTTTGACTCTCAGGACAGTGACATTTATCTCATCAGCTTTGTTTGACATTAGCATCTGACGCGTCCTTTCTCAGTCTCTACCCACATTCCTGTTTGACTTTCACTGCCGTTGCCTTCCTTCCTTATCAATTGTGTTTTAAGGTAACCAATTTTCCTAAATTCATCAAAGGTGAAATTCATGCTTCTTGCTCTCATTTCCTTATTTTCTTTTGAGTAGGAATTAATGGAAAAGGTCTTATGATAGCATTTTCATCTGAGATCTTCATATCCTCTGCATTTTGGTAATTCACAAATAAATGGATGGCTACACAGGGCTATGAACTCTTTCATTCTACCACCCTTCTACCTTGGACCTTGTAGATCACCCTTGATAACAAGCTCTTGGGGCACCAGCTCATTGGCTACATTCTTCACATTTCCTGTTCAGTTCAGTTCAGTCACTCAGTCGTGTCCGACTCTTTGCGACCCCTTGAATCGCAGCACACCAGGCCTCCCTGTCCATCACCAACTCATGTCCATCAAGTCGGTGATGCCATCCAACCATCTCATCCTCTGTTGTCCCCTTCTCCTCCTGACCCCAATCCCTCCCAGCATCAGGGTCTTTTCCAATGAGTCAACTCTTCGCATGAAATGGCCAAAGTATTGGAGTTTCAGTTCCAGCATCAGTCCTTCCATTGAACACCCAGAACTGATCTCCTTTAGGATGGACTGGTTGAATCTCCTTGCAGTCCAAGGGACTCTTAAGAGTCTTCTCCAACACCACAGTTCAAAAGCATCAATTTTTCAGCACTCAGCTTTCTTCACAGTCCAACTCTCATATCCATACATGACCACTGGAAAAACCATAGCCTTGACTAGATGGACCTGTGTTGGCAAAGTAATGTCTCTGCTTTTTAATGTTATCTAGGTTGGTCATAACTTTCCTTTCAAGGAGTAAGCGTCTTTTAATTTCATGGCTGCAGTCACCATCTGCAGTGATTTTGGAGCTCAAATAAATAGTCAGCCACTGTTTCCACTGTTTCCCCATCTATTTCCCATGAAGTGATGGGACCGTATGCCATGATCTTAGTTTTCTGAATATTGAGTTTTAAGCCAACTTTTTCACTCTCCTCTTTCACTTTCATCAAGAGGCTTTTTAGTTCCTCTTCACTCTCTACCATAAGGGTGGTGTCATCTGCATATCTGAGGTTATTGATATTTCTCCCGGCAATCTTGATTCCAGACTGTGTTTCATCCAGCCCAGTGCTTCTCACGATGTACTCTGTATATAAGTTAAATAAGCAGGGTGATAATATACAGCCTTGAGGTACTCCTTTTCCCATTTGGAACCACTCTGTTGTTCCATGTTTAGTTCTAACTGGTGCTTCCTGACCTGCATACAGATTTCTCAAGAGGCAGGTCAGGTGGTCTGGTATTCCCATCTCTTTCAGAATTTTCCACAGTTTATTGTGATCCACACAGTCAAAGGCTTTGGCATAGTCAATAAAGCAGAAATAGATGTTTTTCTGGAACTCTCTTGCTTTTTCAATGATCCAGCGGATGTTGGCAATTTGATCTCTGGTTCCTCTGCCTTTTCTAAAACCAGCTTGAACATCTGGAAGTTCACGGTTCACGTATTGCTGAAGGAGAATTTTGAGCATTACTTTGGGCTCCCTGCTGGCTCAGACGGTAAAGTGTCTGCCTGCAATGCAGGAGACCTGGGTTCGATCCCCGGGTTGGGAAGATCCCCTGGAGAAGGAAATGGCAACCCACTCCAGTACTCTTGCCTAGAAAACTCCATAGATGGAGGACCCTGGTGGGCTACAGCCCTTGGGGTCGCAAAGAGTCGGACATGACTGAGCGACTTCACTTACTCACTTACTAGCGTGTGAGATGAGTGCAATTGTGCGATAGTTTGAGCATTTTTTGGCATTGCCTTTCTTTGGGATTGGAATGAAACCTGACCTTTTCCAGTCCTGTGGCCACTGTTGAGTCTTCCAAATTTGCTGGCATATTGAGTGCAGCACTTTCACAGCATCATCTTTCAGGATTTGAAATAGCTCAACTGGAATTCCATCACCTCCACTAGCTTTGTTCATAGTGATGCTTTCTAAGGCCCTCTTGACTTCACATTCCAGGATGTCTGCTCTCGGTGAGTGATCACACCATCGTGATTATCTGGGTCATGAAGATCTTTTTTGTACAGTTTTTTTTCTGTGTATTCTTGCCACCTCTTCTTAATATCTTCTGCTTCGGTTAGGTCCATACAATTTCTGTCCTTTATCGAACACATCTTTGCATGAAATATTCCCTTGGTATCTCTAATTTTCTTGAAGAGATCTCTAGTCTTTCCATTCTGTTGTTTTCCTCTATTTCGTTGATCACTGAGAAAGGCTTTCTTATCTCTCCTTGCTATTCTTTGGAACTCTGCATTCAAATGGGAATATCTTTCCTTTTCTCCTTTGCTTTTCACTTCTCTTCTTTCCACAGCTATTTGTAAGGCCTCCTCAGACAGCCATTTTGCTTTTTTGCATTTCTTTTCCATGGGGATGGTCTTGATCCCTGTCTCCTGTACAATGTCATGAACCTCTGTCCATAGTTCATCAGGCACTCTGTCTATCTGATCTAGTCCTTTAAATCTATTTCTCACTTCCACTATATAATCATAAGGGATTTGATTTAGGTCATACCTGAATGGCCTAGTGGTTTTCCCTACTTTCTTCAATTTAAGTCTGAATTTGGCAATAAAGAGTTCATGATCTGAGCCACAGTCAGATCCTGGTCTTGTTTTTGCTGACTGTATAGAGCTTCTCCATCTTTGGCTGCAAAGAATATAATCAATCTGACTTCAATGTTGACCATCTGGTGATGTCCATGTGTAAAGTCTTCTCTTGTGTTGTTGGAAGAGGTTGTTTGCTATGACCAATGCATTCTCTTGGCAAAACTATTAGCATTTGCCCTGCTTCATTCCATACTCCAAGACCAAATTTGCCTATTACTCCAGGTGTTTCTTGACTTCCTACTTTTGCATTCCAGTTCCCTATAATGAAAAGGACATCTTTTTGGGGTGTTAGTTCTAAAAAGTCTTGTAGGTGTTCACAAAGCTGTTCAACATCAGCTTCTTCAGCATTATTGGTTGGGGCATAGACTTGGATTACCATGACATTGAATGGTTTTGCCTTGGAAATGAAGAGAGATCATTTCATCATTTTTGAGGTTGCATCCAAGTACTGCATTTCGGACTCTTTTGTTGACCATGATGACTACTCCATTTCTTCTGAGGGATTCCTGCCCACAGTAGTAGATATAATGGTCATCTGAGTTAAATTCACCATTCCAGTTCATTTTAGTTTGCTGATTCCTAGAATGTCAACATTCACTCTTGCCATCTCCTGTTTGACCACTTCCAATTTGCCTTGATTCATGGACCTAACATTCCAGGTTACTATGCAATATTGCTTTTTACAGCATCGGACCTTGCTTCTATCACCAATCACATCCACAACTGAGTATTGTTTTTGCTTTGGCACCATCCCTTCTTTTTGGAGTTATTTCTCCACTGATCTCCAGTAGCATCTTGGGCACCTACCGACCTGGGGAGTTCCTCTTAGGAAATGTATCCTATCATTTCACCTTTTCATACTGTTCATGGGGTTCTCAAGGCAAGAATACTGAAGTGGTTTGCATTCCCTTTTCCAGTGGACCACACTCTCCACCATGACCCGTCCATCTTGGGTGGCCCCACACGGCATGGTTTAGTTTCACTGAGTTAGACAAGACTGTGGTCCTGTGATCAGATTGGCTAGTTTTCTGTGATTATGGTTTTCTGTGATTATGCAGGGGCAGGAAGGCTGAGAGGAGCTACTCCACGTTCAAGGTCAGGAGGGGCGGCTGTGAGGAGATACCCCTCATCCAAGGTAAGGAGCAGTAGCTGTGCTTTGCTGGAGCAGCCGTGAAGAGATACCCCACGTCCAAGTTAAGAGAAACCCAAGTAACACGGTAGGTGTTGCAAGAGGGCATCAGAGGGCAGGCACACTGAAACCATAATCACGGAAAACTAGCCGATCTGATCACAGGACCACAGTCTTGTCTAATTTTTCCTGTTAGACTCTGCGAAATACAATAATAAGGTACAGGTAATTCCCCAAACTACTACTGAAAGTGGTTGTCCAGCTGAAATTTGTTACAATGAATAAAACACAAAAAGGCACCTAACTCTTGGAAATATGATAAAATGGCACATAACCTGTCATGCCATCCATGCTTTGGGTTATTCTAAAGCTGATCCCACTTTAAACAGAAAAATTCTATTTTTATAAATTATATGCATAGAAGGTAGTATGATAAAATGGAAATGGCTAGAATTCAGAGATCCTGATTCAAATTCTGCCATCTTCAACTATGTCAACTTGAACAAATCACTACATTAAGACTTATTCTTCTCAAATGCAAACCAAGAACAACTATACACCTTTACGTATATGTGTATACATATATATATATACACACATGGATATCATATGTATATTATACACATACATATATATAGAGAGAGTTGCTTTTGTCCTTGTCTTGCATTTGAGAAGACTAAGACTCAGTGCAGTGATTTATTCAAGATTATATAACTAAGGACATGCACAAGCTATGGATCTATATCAACATGTATATTTACATATGTGTGTGTCATTGTTATTATGATTAAAAGAAAACATATATAAAACATTAAAGGATGTTTAAGCTCCATAAGTGATAATTTTTTGGTTTTGGTCTGTTTATTACTCTATACCCTGCATTTAAAACAGTACTTAGTACTGAGCTAGCAGCACTCAGTAAAAAAATTAACAATTAAATTAATATGTAAAATGTGTACCTGTGAGAGAGGCTCACTGACTTAAAACCACAGTTTCAGCATGGGCTTTACAGACTCAGGTTTGCATCCCAGCTCTCCCACTTGCCTGCACAAGGATAGAATTCACATGGAAACTCAGCACTTCCTGGTTCATCGTCTTTGAAAGAGCAAAACTATGGTACCTGGTCCTGCCTTGGAATCAGTTAACATCTTCCTCTTACCTGGTTCCAGCTGCTTCTCAGCCAGGAGCTAAGAAGGAAGCTAAGGGAAGCAGTCAGAGTACAAGGTTCACTCTGGTCTGTTTTGGAGATAAAAGAGTGAACAGTAATGAGTCCATTATTTGGCCATGGATACCATTTGCACCAACAGTAAAAATTAGGGTAGGACAATCGGCCCGATGCCCAGGAAATAGTTCTCCAGCACTTTGTGTCCCTGGGAGTGGTACACCCAAGAGAAGCCACAGTCCCAGTTCTCTTTAATCAATATTAATCATAAAAAAAGCAAGTCAAGGATGTGTGGCCCAGTCACCAGTCTATGTTTTCTTCCATTAAAAGTTAAGAAGAAGTTTTTATCATAGACCAGAACATCTGGTGTGTCATGAATGTGACTTCTGAGGACAAAGCAAGCATTGTTTTCCATTCCAGATTTTCTCAAGTCCAAGAGTCTGAACCCATGAAATATTGCTTTTAAGACAGGAATGAGACCAGAATGACTTCCAATATCAAATCCGAATAAATATTTACCATTTCTGCACCGAGCAAGAGCAAAAGAGTTGCATAGAGCTCCAAGGGCCTCAAAGACTGTGACTACATAAATCTGGAATATTAAAGTTATCAAAGATTAATAACACTTGGTGTCAGTGATAATAATGATAATGACTAAAACAGTGACCATGCTAAAAGTCCATTCTAGACACTGTGGAGAAACAGAAAGAGTGGGAGTGCTGGAAATGAGCAGACCTGAGTTCAAATTCCATCTCCAGCCCTTACTATAACTGTATAACCATCAGAAAATTATCTTAAGGAGTTTTATCTTCTCCCTCTGTAAAAATAGTGACAAGAAGACTTTTACACCAGATCTTTTCCTGCCAAGGCTGAGGTTTAAATAAAATAATGAATATAGAAGTGTCAGCTCTAAACATTTTTGCTTCTTTCTGCTTGGTGGTGGTAGTCGCTTAGTCTTATGACCCCATGGACTGTAGCTCACCAGGCTCCTCTGTCCATAGAATTTCCCAGGCAAGAATACTGGAGTGGGTTGCCATTTCCAATAAAAATTAACATGTGTTTATCTAGAAACCCACCATCACCCCTTCCCTACAGCTCCTCCCTGGCAGCCCTGAAAGAAAGATTATTAATTAGTCAGTGTTTGTGAAACACTTAGAAGATGAAAATGCTGGGTGTGGTACAGCATCATTTACATCACAATACATGAGTTGGCTGCTCCTTCAAGTGGATCTACTTACAGTGTGAGTCCTAATAGATGTGTTCCTGTCATTTGAAAATCAGCATGAGCATCTTTGGAGAAAGACATGTGTCTGCCTGCCATGTTGCAGTCAGTTTTATGCAGTTGGCAGGCATTTCTGGAGAGCAGTATTACAGACCATCTAATAGCTCACGTGATGAGAAACAAATGGGAAGAGGTCAAAACTTTATTTAACTGAAATATACAAATTACCCTGCATTCCCTTCAGTGACAATTTTTATCAACATGAAGGACATCTGAGCCATTTTGGTTTCACATCGTTTCTTGGCCCTTGCAGATCTAGGAAAATAGGAATAGAAGGGTTAGTTGCTCAGGCATGTCTGACTCTTTGTGACCCCATGGACTGTAGCCTGCCAGGTTCCTCTGTCCATGGGATTTCCCAAACAAGAATACTGGAGTGGGTTGCCATTCCCTTCTCCAGGGGATCTTCCCTACCAAGGCATCAAACCCACACGGCAGGAAGATTCTTTATCCCTGTCTGAGCCACCAAGGATAAAAGCAGTATTCCTCAAGCTTGGGGCATCCCAGGTGGCTCAGTAGTGAAGAATTTGCCTGCCAATGCAGGAGACATAAGAGACAGGGGTTTGATTCCTGGGTCAGAAAGATCCCATGGAGTAGAAAGGGGTAACCCACTCCAGTATCCTTACCTAGAAAATCCCATGGACAGAGGAGCTTGATGGGCTTTAGTCCTTGGCGTCACAAAGAGTTGGACATGACTGAACACACACCTTAAGTTGGATATATAAATTTCTGAGAGAGAACTGTTCTGTCTTACAAGACGAAGTGGGAGTTAAAAATCTCTACCACTAATCTCTAACATTTGGTTCAAGTCTGCTCCTGGTCACAAGGGAAGATATCAGCTAAACACCCAGCCATTACTGGGAATTAATATTGTTAACATTTAACTTATTGATCTCACAGTTTTGATTGTTTTTACTTTATGAATAATTTTTATTTAAAACAGCATCTATAAATTTAAATTTTAGTTTAGCATAAGAAATTTAATATTACATTTTATAGTTCTGTGTAAATTTTAATACAATTATCATATAAAGCATTTAAGAAATACCATGACCTTCTAAGGGGCTTTGCAGATGCTGCTAGTGGTAAAGAACCTACCTGCCAATGCAGGAGACATAAGAGACAGGGGTTTGATCCCTGGGTTGGGAAGATCCCCTGGAGGAGGGCATGGCAACCCATTCCAGTGTTATTGCTTGGAGAATTCTATGTACAGAGGAGCCTGGCAGGCTACAGTTCCACAGGGTCACAAAGAGTTGGACACAACTGAAGCGACTTAGCATGCGTGTGACCTTTTAAAGATTTTCTTCTAAGTACATTACTTGAATTTGAGACATACTGGACTGCAGTAATGAGAATGGGGAGGAAAAGTAAACTACAAATTGGTCATCATTCCTTGAGTAATCAAGACTTGGCTGAATGTTAATTCCTGTGTTTTGTAATTCAGCAATGATAAAAAAAGAAATCTCCATGTATTATTCCAGTATTTCATTTTTGCTTCTGAATTATGTTCATATCTACAAATCCCAGCCAAGGACCTATTGAATAATTGTCCCCACATGTAACATTTTCCTGGTGATGTTTTCCTTTCTTTGGTTCTATGAAATATAGAAATGTGTTTCTAATTATTAGCAGAACCACCTGGTAACTGCATTGTATCATCTCAATATGACTCATTTAGCATATAGTTTGGTAGAACTCAGAGTCATCTTTGACGCCACCCAAGAAAAATGAGTTCCCAAAATGACCTCAGAAAACATAGGCTCACCTATAACCAAAGCAATCATATTTTGTAAGCCAAAAATCAGAACCCATGGCTTGACAGCTACAAGTGCATCTAAAACGGGGCTGTCCTAAAAAATCCAGGATGTACAGGGTTCTATGGCATAAGCCACAAAATCACCTACTAAGTGACATGCTGGTGCCTTCATTTTCTTATTTTTGAGAACTTCAAGCAACTGGTTCTGTCTCCACCATCCTTACATATGTATGGGCTCAGACCCAAAAATATATCACTTTCTGGAGTTCACTGAGTGTGTAAGAGGTGAGAACAGAAATCAAACCAGCTCTTCTGGGAAACTTACCCAAATTTTGCAAGAAAACCAAAAAGAAATTTCTTTCTGTTTAATAAGCCCTTCTAAAAATCGACCCTTTCAGCATGCTTTGCAGAGAAAGTATATTGATGATAGAGACAATGGTGTGCCTGGAAGCCTGGGGAAATGTTCATGTATGAGGCTAGATTTTTCTTCTGGGTTGAATCATACCATACTGACTGTGAGCCCCTGTTTGTGAGCCTATGCTAATTTGCATGGTGTATAGTTTGCAATCTAGTTAGCACTCTCTTTCCTTCTCAACTGTTTGACTGTTTTGTTTGGTTTTGTGTCAGTAGGAATGTCAGGAAGTGGAAAAAGAGAGAAAACAAAGAGAGGACATGATATGTATTTGATCTTTTTAAGATGGGGCATCACTGACATATAACATTATGTTAGTTTCAGGTGTACAATGGAATGATTTGGTATGTGTATTTATTCTGAAATGATCACTACAACATTAAGTCTAGTTAACATCTGTCACCCTACATAGTTATGACAATTCCTTTTTCTTGTGATGAGAACTTTCAAGATTTCCTCTCTTAGCAATTTTCTTTTTCATTTTTAACTGGAGGATAATTACTTTACAATATTGTGATGGTTTCTGCCATATATCAACATGAATCAGCCATAGCAAATATGCGATAGCTTATGGATTTGATCTTAAAGAATGGAAGAACTTTCTAGCGTGGCTGTGTATACTGGTAAGGAACTGAGTGCCACGCTGAAGAAAAGTTCAGTTCAGTAAAATTCTCAGAGGTCTTAGGCACAAGTAGAAGAAGAGAAACAGGAAATAACACCCAGACTGTGTCCTGTAGGACATATTCTGATGTCAGGGAGTGAAGGGGGCAGGGGTGTCCCTTTGTGAGAGTATAGGTGGAGTGACTGATGGCCTCCATTCCTGGGAAGTGAGGGTAAAATGTGGAGCATCACCTGACACTCCTCAGACTGACAGAGAAGAAGGAGTCTGAGGCAGAGACAGCAGCTGGAGGAGGCAGGGGAGGAGCCAAAGGAGACAGAAAGCTTTAGGCCAAAAGCTCCAGGTCCTTCCTATAAGCACTGGGTTTTTGCTGCCTAAGAGAGGCCTTTGTTGGTAATAGAAAGACCAGAGGGAATCAGTCTAAGAAGGATTCTTTCTCCAACATGCTCTATTTCATCAAAACCAAGAACTTCAACAGTTGTAATGAAGAAAGCTGCATAAATATGCTAGTGCCCTTTCATGGTGGGTTTTTGGGTGTGGATAGAAATACCTGGTGAAGCTGTATTCTTGGGTCCTAACCAAGCCCCTTGCTTTCAGGACCTTCACAAGGTATTTCTTTATCCTGACCAAGTCTAGTCATGTTCATGTGACGCTCTTTAAAGAACACAGAGGAAGCAATGTCTAACGTGGGCTGCTGGGCCGCATGGGAGGGCTTAGCATCAGAGGGTCTCTTCAAATCTCAAGTGTGTCAGTGGATTGTTTGTGTCAGCTCTTGGCCTTTCTGAGACTCAATTCCCTGTTCTGCAAAATGGGATGAATCTGGAATACCTTGTGGGATTGTGGTAAGAATCAAAGGAGCTGACTCCTGTGAATGTACCCAGCATGGAGCACAAGTCCGTACCCACCAGTGGAATTCAGTGCTCTTGAGTATGAATCAAAGAATCAGCCCTTATTAGAGCGTGATTACTAATAATCCCAATAGATTGATAAATCAAAGATAATCAGTAAATAACTATGGGAAATCATTCCTAAACTCAGTTAGATCAGAAGATCTGAAGAATTAGATTAGACATAGCTTTGGTTCCTTTAGGAGCCCCTGGAGACTCAGACGATAGAGTCTGCCTGCAGTGTGGGAGACCCGGATTTGATCCTTGGGTCGGGAAGATCCCCTGGAGAAGGAAATGGCAACCCACTCCAGTATTCTTGCCTGGAGATTCCCATGGATAGAGGAGCCTGGCAGGCTACAGTTCATGGAGTTACAAAGAGTTGGACATGACTGAGCGACTTCACTTTTGTTCCTTCGCCACTGATGATTTTGATGACAAAAGAAGACAAGAAATATAAATCCAAGGGGAAAAGTATTGAAGACATTGGGTGATGGAACTGTTCTAGAACTAGGTTTGCTGAAGGAGCAGAACTTTATTAAATAAAGACACTAAAACTATTGAGCTGTACCCTGTGATGGTTAGTTCTGAGTGTCAACTTGCAGTCCAAAGTCTCTATTGAATCAAATACTAATCTACTGTTGCAGTGAAGATATTCTGTAGGTACAGTTAACTCCTACAGTCAGTTGACTTGCAGTAAAGGGGATTACCCTCGATAATGTGGACGAGCCTCCTGCAATCAGTTGTCAGATCTTAAGAGCAAACTCAGGTTTTCAGGAAAAGAAATTCTGCCTTCAGACTGTCACATCAATTTCTGTCAGTTTCCAGCCTACTGGTCTACCCTACAGATTTCAGACTGGACAGCCCACAATTACATGAGCCAACTTCCTAAATCTCTCTCACACATAGGTATATATTCTGTTTCTCAAGAGAATCCTGATTAACACTACACTTAAAACTAGTGAATTTTATTGTATATAAATGATATCTCAATGAATTATTTTTCTTTCAAAAACAACATTATTTTATGATCCCCTTTTTATAAAATTCTAGAAACTGCAAACTCTCCTAACAGAGACACAAAGCAAACCCGTGGCTGCTGGGGGGTCTCAGGAAGGTTAGAAACGGGAGTGGGGGGCTTGGGAGGTGGCTGGGCGTATTCACTCATTTGATTAGTGATGGTTTCATGGGGGTTTACATATGTCAAAACTTTCAAAGAATATGCTTTAAATACATGGAATTTCTGTATGAAAAGCTGGATTAAAACTCAACATTCAAAAAACTAAGATCATGGCATCTAGTCCCATCACTTCATGGCAAACAGATGGGGAAACAATGGAGACAGTGACAGACTTTGTTTTCTTGGGCTCCAAAATCACTGCCAGTGGTGACTGTAGCCATGAAATTAAAAGACGCTTGCTCCTTGGAAGAGAAGCTATGACAAACCTAGACAGCATACTAGAAAGTAGAGACATTACTTTGCCAACAAAGGTCCATCTAGTCAAAGCTATGGCTTTTCCATTAGTCATGTATGGATGTGAGAGTTGGACCATAAAGAAAGCTGAGCGTTGAAGAATTGATGCTTTTGAACTGTGGTGTTGGAGAAGACTCTTGAGAGTCTCTTTGACTACAAGTAGATCAAACCAGTCAATCCTAAAGGGAATTAGTCCTCAATATTCATTGGAAGGACTGATGCTAAAGCTGAAACTCCAATACTTTGGCCACCTGACATGAAGAACTGACTCATTGGAAAAGACCCTGATGCTGGGAAAGACTGAAGGTGGGAGGAGAAGGGGGCGACAGAGGATGAGATGGTTGGATGGCATTGCTGACAGGATGGACATGAGTTTCAGCAAGCCCTGAAAGTTGGTGATCGACAGGGAAGCCTGGGGTGCTGGAGTCCATGGGGCTGCAGAGTCGGACATGACTGAGAGACTGAACTGAACTGAATTATACATTCACAAAATGGTTTCAAAGAAGAGAGAGAGACAAAAAGAGACACAGAAACATCAGTCCAAAAGGGGAGGAAAAGTCTAAGGCTTAGTGCAGAGGGGGACAGTCTCTATAGTCAAAACTATGGTTTTTCCAGTAGTCACGTGTGGATGTGAAAGTTGGACCATTAAAGAAGGCTGAGCACTGAAGAATTGATGTGTTCAAATTGTGGTGCTGGAGAAGACTCTTGAGAGTCCCTTGGTCAGCCAGGAGATCAAACCAGCCAATCCTAAAGGAAATCAACCCTGAACCCTTCATAGGAAGGACTGATGCTGAAGCTCCAATACTTTGACCACCTGATGAGAAGAGCTCACTCACTGGAAAAGACCCTGATGCTGGGAAAGATTGAAGACAAAAGGAGAAGCAAATGGCGGAAGATGAGATGGTTAGATAGCATCAACATGCAATCTCAATGGACAGGAATTTGAGCAACTCAGGGAGACAGTGAAGAACAGGGGAGCTTGGCGTGCTGTAGTCCATGGGGTTGCAAGAGTTAGACACAACTTAGCAACTGAACAACAAAACAAACATTGCCTCTTTTGTTCCCCTTCATCCTGCCCCCACCTTGGCACCCTTGGGCTGTACAAAGAACTAAGGGAATGACAATGAACATTGTCCCCCAACTCTTGAGGACTCTAGAGGCCTTCCATTCCTCTTCCAATTCAGGTGAAGATGCCTGCCAAGATCTGCTCTTTGAACACGTAAGTCCATCCATAATTCGAGATAAAAATAGAAAAAGTGTAAAAGTTCCATCTGTTGTGATCAGAAGGAATGTCAGTAACATGTCCTGGTGACCTTGCTTTTGTCTACTAGGGAATCAAGTTTTATCTTGGAACCCATGGTTTGTCCAAAAAGAGTGGAGTTGAACTGAAGTGGATGAACCTAGGGCCTGTTATATGGAGTGAAGGAAGTTAGAAAGACAAATACAAACACTGTACATTAACATAGGTATATGCAATCTATTAATAATCAGTATAGAAAAAAAATGGTACTAATGAAACTATTTACAGGGCAGGAATAGAGAGACGTAGAGAATGGACTTGTGGACACAGCAGGGGAAGGAGAGGGTGGGACACATTGAGAGAGTAGCACTGAATTGGGGCTTCCCTGGTGGCTCAGATGGTAAAGAATTCGCCTGCGATGCAGGAGACCCAGCTCTGATCCCTGGATCAGGAAGATCCCCTGGAGAAGAATACTCTGGTATTCTTGCCTGGAAAATTCCATAAACAGAGGATCCTGGTGGGCTAAAGTCCATGGGGTCGCAAAGAGTTGGACATGACTGAGCAACTCGCACACACACAGAGCACAGAATTGTGTATATATTACAATATGTAAAATAGCTAGCTAGTGGGAACCCTCTGTGCAGCATATAGAGCTCAGCTCAGTGCTTGTCATGACCTGGGGGGGATGGGATGGAGGCTCAAGAGGGAGTCAGTATGTGTATACTTACGGCTGATTCACATTGTTACATCGCAGAAACCAGCACAAAATTGTAAAGCAATCATCCTCCAATTAAAATTAAAAAAATTTTTTTCCTAAAGAGTGGAATATCCATCCCCTTCACTATAGCACAATCACCATTGATCAGAGGATACAGAGCTTCCAGAATCAACAGAGATGTAAAACTATAGGGTCAAGGAAACAGAACAAGCTGTTTCCTTCTCCCTGAAAGGAAGAAACATGTTGATCAGCACTTGGGGATGGACCAACCTTCTGCTCAGATAGAGCCTTGAGCAAGTACCTGGCAGAACACTGGGTATGCCTCAGGATCGACAAGAGTGGAGCAGTGAACACAGGAACTTAGGAAAAGAATTTGCTAATCATTTTGGTGAAAAGGAAGCAGGACTTAAGATCAAAAACTGCCATATTTATAGCCACTTACCATGAACCTGCTCAACTGGGTGGTTTCAGCCATTCTCAGCTACACCTTTTTCCCTCCATGATGCCTGGCATCACCAATTCTATGGATAAGAATTTGAGCAAACTCCAGAAGACAGTGAAGGACAGGGAAGTCTGGTGTGTTGCAGTCCATGGGGTTGCAAAGAATCATACACGCCTGAGCAACTGAACAATAACAATGATGCCTGGAGTTTCAAACTACTCAGGGAGTCTTTGTAGATACTGCAGAATTGTTTCAAGCAAGATTCTGGTGCACAGAATAAGCTGAGCAAGCTCCTGGGACAGCGGACGCCCTCTGGGCTTGTCCTGGTCACAAGCCCATTCTTCCATCAGATATACCTGGCAATTTGATGGTTCCTGGAAGTCCTGAGCCTGGGGGTTACTTGAGCCTTCAGCCTACTTGGGGGTGGTTTAACCTCCAGGCCCAGAGAAGCATGTTGAGCATATGAGAAGTACCAAAAGCAAGAAACAGAGAACCCCAGAATAGTACAGAGATGCCAAAGAGACCCAAAACAAACTGTCAAAAAGACCAAGATTCATGTTCAAGTTGCTTTGTTCATGAGCATTTTGATGGTATTAACAGAAAAATTAATGAGATGAGATGGTTAGATAGGATCACCGATTCAACAGACATGAACTTGAGCAAACCCCAGGAGACGGTGAAGGACAGGGAAGCCTGGCGTGCTGCAGTCCATACAGTGGCAAAGAGTCAGACACAACTTAGCGACTGAACAACAACAATAGAAAAACCTCTTGTTTTTTTCTGAGTACATTTTATCATCTGTGAAATGAGCTCAAACAACTAGCTCTTGGGATTGTCAAGAGGATTAAGTGAGATGATATGAGAATATATGTGAAAGTGATTTATAAATTGAGAGACAAGAACCAATGCTCTGGGAATGAGCAGGTGAACTGATGCTCTGCAGTTCCTGGATGACCTCACTGCCCACAAACGGACAGGTTTATAGACACACAGCTCCAGAATCAGCTGCACTGCTGTTGTTTTTGAGAACCACGGGCTTGTGTGAATCCATAAAAAGGGGATAGGATTCAGATATTTTTTTAAATACCTTTTTTTTATTGTGATGAAAGTCACATAATATAAAGCATGCCATTTTAACCTGAGGCTTCCCAGGTGGCACAGCGGTAAAGAATCTGCCTGTCAATGCAGGAGACACAAGAGACTCGGGTTTGATTCCTGGGTCGGAAAGATTCCCGGGAAGAGGAAATGCAACCCACTCTAGTATTCTTGCTTGGGAAATCCCATGGACAGAGGAGCCTGGTGGGCTACAGTCCAAGGATTGAAAAGACTCAAATGCGACTGAACATGCACACCCACACACACAACACACACACATTTTAACCACATTTAACTGTAGAGTTCAGTGGCACTAAGGACATTCACATTGTTGTGCAACTTTCACCATCATCCATCTCCCAAATTTTTCACCTCCCTAAACGGAAATGGTCCCCATTAAACACTAACACCTCACCCCCCATCCCACTCCCCCATCCTCAACAGTATTTGTCTGCGCCTAATGTATACTGGATGCATTTTTAAGGTTAACTCAATATATGTCCTACAGATTCAGATACTTAAAATTTTTCACTTTAAGAAATCAGAACAATGTTCCACGCATTCATGCTAAGTCACTTCAGGTGTGTCTGACTTTTTGTGATCCCCGTGGACTGCAACTCGCCAGGGTCCACTGTCCATGGAATTCTCAAGACAAGAATACTGGAATGGGTTGCCACGCCCTTCTCCAGGGGATCTCCCTGACCCAGGGGTTGAACCCGTGTCTCCTGCACTGATAAGTGGGTTCTGTACCATTAGCACCACCTGGGAAACCCATGAGGTTCTACATCTAGTGTCTAATACTCTCCTGCTCCAAGCCTGAAATGACTGTTGAATCCCACATTTTAGAAGTGACTCAACTGAGGCTGAGAAACGTTAGGGACCTTGCCAGAAGTCTGACAGCCAGGCAGAGCCAGACTCCAGTTTTGCCTCTAATTCTCCTGATTTCCCATTTGAATTTTTAGATAATATAAGCAAGATGTCATACTTTTTTTTTAATTTAAAAATCTTTTAAAATAAGATTATTGTTTTCCCGTACAAGATTCAAGCTGGGCCTTGGAAACAGAGAAGGAATTGGGAGAACTTGGAAATGTTTGGGAAGCACATGGCCAAGATGGACAAAAGCTTGGGAGAGAAACAAGAAAACTTTTCTTGAAAAAAAAATTAGAGAATTTGTTCACAAGATGGTAAGTTCCAGTGAGACCAGCAACTCTATTATATTATAACTCTGCTCAGTGGCCTCCTCCTGTCCTATTGAGGTTTCCAGCTGGGAATGATGCATTTTCTGATTGATCTAGTGATCATTTCAGTTTGAAACAGGAAAGGTCAGGGGAGGGGCGGGAAGTACATTAAAACCACCAAGGACCGTGTGTAAAAGAATCAGAGGGGAGTGGTAATGTAAAGAAGGTTTATGCTCCACAACAGCAGAACAAGAAGGAAAATTCTACACAATAACTGTCTTGCCCATTCAATGTGCTTAAAAACAAATAACAGAATACCAGCTCAAATTTGATTAAACAATAAAGAGAAGATATTGACTCATACATGAGCTTCCTTGGTGGCTCTGTGGTAAAAAATCCACCTGCCAATGCACGAGACTTGGGTCTGGTCCCTGGATTGGGAAGATCCCATGAAGAAGGAAATGGCAACCCACTCTGGTGTTCTTGACTGGAGAATCCCACAGACAGAGGAGCCTGGTGGGCTACAGTCCTTGAGGTCACAAAGAGTTGGACACAACTTAGCAACTAGATGAACAACATTGACTTATATAACTCAAAGGTTTATGATACCAAGTGCCTCAGGCCAGGCTTGTTCGGGCAGCTTACAGCTATTACCAAGGATTAAATCTCTTTCCATACATTGACTCCATTTTCTATGGCATTGACATCCTCCTAGAACTACTATTTTCCTTCACTGCCAAAGGAAGTGGCATTGGCGGCAGCAATAAGATGATATTCAATTTTTATTCAAATTCAGTAAAAGAAGGATGACTTCATTCTACCAACTAAAGGTTCTAAACTTCACTTTGATTAGACTAAATTAGATAAATTCCTGTCCATAAATTCCTGTAGCAAGAGAGTGAAGTTAGGCCTACATCTTAAGCATCCCTCAATCAACTATAGTAAGTCCCCTACACATGAACCTTCAAGATTTGAACTTTCAAAAATGTGAACATGCCCCCATATGCCATCTGTTGCACTATGCTACTGTACTTTTCAAGAGAGTGTACTGTAAGGTTAAAAATACCCTCTTTAAAAATAAATAACTGTCTTTTTCCATCTGAAAAAAATGTGAGACACTTGAACATACCACGCAAGGATGCAAAATGTCTTTTTCTGCAGACCTCAAAAAAAAAGGTTCAATTGCCCAGGTTTTGAATGAATGTAGTCCTGGGGTGACCTTTCTATGGGACTGACGGTCTGAATCAAGAAGGATGCCCCCAACTTTGCCCATAAGAAAAGGCTAATTCCAACATGACTTGGAAGCTACCATGGCTTCTCCACCCATGACAAGTCCTGCCAGCCCCCAGACGATTCCAGCAATATTGGCTCAGCCACCAGAAAGCTTGGGAAGAGATTTTTCAATATCTTTTGAGGCTTTGCAGAAGAGCCAAATGTCAAGCCCGTAATAGATGCTTTTGGATCCTCCTCACACTGCATCTCCCTCTCCTAAGTATTGGTCCTATTACGTTTTTAAAAATAGCTCTGAAGTAATTTGTGTGCTGAACTGTCTTTAGGAGATACATATATCTATATAAACCCCACCTGAATAAATTCTACCCGTTCCTATCCGCCAGAGACCAGGAACTTCCTCGGCAGTTTCCTTGGAGCTAATTTTCAGCATTAGGGTTTATCAGAACCTAAATTCCGATCTAATAAACGATGAAACAGCAACCACTCTTTCAGCCACTTATTTGGGCAACCAGGGAATTGGCAGACGAGTTAAAAATTTCCACTGGTGACAACACACAGCTGTTGAGGTGCAAAGATCTGAGACTCTAATCAGACCAGGTTATATAAGTAGCACTGTCTCATTATCTCTGCTTGGGGGACAAGGCTTCCCCGGACAGCTGGGGATGTACCAGGTGCCGACAGAATAGCTAATGGGAAGTTGACACACAGGGGTATCAACTTAAATGAGAGGAAGAGGGTAACCTATGCCCCTCTCCAACCTTGAGGAAGAAAAGAGTGTTCACAACTCTCCCTGCAGAAGGCGGTGTCCATACCCAATATCCCCTCTTTTCTGTATTTATGAGAAATGACACCCAGCACCTCTTTGTGGCATATACTCAGCCTTCTCTACATTGCAGCCACCCCCATCACCATTGCAGGCACTTACTTTTTTTTCAACACTTAGGAAAGTCACGATGTCAGTTAAGCAAGAACCACTCATCGTGAGCAGCTATCTTGAGCACCCAGCACAGTCAGTAAGTGGTGACTCTTCACTTTTAATACACTGCAGTGGGCACTGCCCTTTTATTTAAAAAAAAAATGCTTATATATTTGTATCTATTTATTTGTCTGTGCCGGGTCTTAGTTGTGGCACATGGGATCTCTGACCTTTGTTGTGGCATGCAGGATCTTTAGTTGTGGCATGCAAACTCTCAGTTGTGGCACATGGGATCTAGTTCCCTAACCAGGGGTGGAACCTGGGCCCCCTGCATTGGGAGCTCGGAATCTCAGCCACTGGACCACCAGGGAAGCCTGGGTTCCATCCCTACTTAGGGAACTAGATCCCATGTGCCACAATGAGTTGCAGAACATAGGTGATGGTTGCGTGCGTGCTAACTTGCTTCAGCCGTGTCCAACTCTTTGTGACCCCATGAACTGTAGCTCACAAGGCTCATCTGTCCATGGAATTCTCCAGGCAAAAACACTGGAGTGGGTTGCCTTTCCATTCTTCAGGGGATCTTCCCAACACAGGGATCGAACCCGGGTCTCCTGCATTGCAGGCAGATTCTTTACCATCTGAGCCACCAGGGAAGCCCCACACTAATTTAACTAAGTGCAAATCCACTCTGCTCCCCCTACCTTAAAAACTATTCAGCCATGTTCTCTAATACAATGCTTTTCACAGGTTTGACATTATGGTTAAATAACAATATAAAGATACTCAATTAGGGACTTCCCTGGTGGTACAGTAGCTAAAACTGAGCTCCCACTGCAGGACATGCGGGTTTGATCCCTGGTCAGGAAAATAGACCCCACATGACTCAACTAAGACTCAGCATAGGCAAATAAAATAAATAAAGACACTCAATTATATAAACCAGCAGCATAAAGGGAACCAAGTCTGAATATAAACTCCCTCCCATTAGGAAATTCCAAGGAAGATACTGGGCTCCAGAAATTAAATAATCCTCATCCAAGAAGAGTCCAAGGAAGTTTCAGTCCAAAAGCACTGAAAGTCCAAAATTAAATTTCCTCAACTTGTGGAGTTAAAAGTCCAAGAAATTAAAATGAAAAAATTTTTTTCATTTTCCCTGTGATTTGATATGCAAAGAAATTCAGGTCCAGATTTCACGTTCCAGTTTCCAATTCTGCTCAGTCTCAACCAGAGGGTCTCCACCTTCAGCAGCTGCGGAGCAGGCTTCCAGCCATGGGAATGGGTGTGGTTCCCTTCTGGCGTCTCAGGAGCCCCGTGTTTAAGAGTTCAAGGAGTTAACGGAACACATAAGACGAGCGTCGTATCAGCCCCCTATTGCACAAAATCTGAAGCCACAAGAAATCTCCAGGCACTAGAGACGTTTATCTGAGCACAAGTCTTTAGTACTGCGTGCTGCCAGTGGCCCAGGAATATTGGGTGAAAGGAGAAAAATCTGTGCTGAAGCCACAAACTGGGTCCTGAAATTTAAAGTCACAGTCAGCGCTTATGTGTTCTAAAAAATTCAGAGCCACTTGGGGGTGAATTCTGGAATGTGTGAACAAGCCATGTGAATCCAACTAGATTTTTATTTCCTCCCTCATGCCAAATGAGATCAAAGCAACCCAAAGGCTCTGGGACTTCTGATCTAGTCCTGCTTTTACTTACACCTGGCATAAGACCCCTTCACGCTCTGCAGATCGTGTGCTGTCCACATGACTGAAACTTTTGGCCTGCGGGCTTGACTCCGATCCACAGTCAAAAGCTGTAAGCATAGTTCTGCCTGCCAACGCCTAATACTTGCCAATGCCCTGTGGTGCCTGGGTGGGTCCAAGGGAAGCTTCAGTTGCCACATGGGAAACTGGGCTTCCCTGAGACCCCGGCAGCCTACTCATTCAAGCCTGGCAGCCAAAGTCTGCTGAAGTCCACGTTTAATTAAAACGGTCTAAAAATAGCCATTTTCCCATAGACAAAGCCACCAGGAGTGAGCTGACCACATCAATTTCTTGTTTAAAAGAGGACACTTCTAAGAGTGAAAAGCAAGAGATGAATAAATACTGAGACAAAAAGCATCAACCATCCCGGGCAAACTATGATGCGTAGTTTACTTGAGCCATAAGCTCCAAATTCATACAAGGTGAAAACCTTATTGCTCCAGGGATGCCCCTCCAAGTGAGAACTTCTTCTCAGCGGGGAATAAGAGTCTCCCCTGAAGGAAAGTCAGGCTCAGAGAGTGAAGGGATTTGCCAGGAGTTAACTAACATGCTTGGGACTTCCCTGGTGGTGCAGCACTAAAGAAACTGCCTGCCAAAGCAAAAGACTCAGGTTCCCTCCCTGGGTCAGTAAGGTCCCCTGGAGGAGGAGATGACAGCCCAACTGGTATTATTGCCTGGGCAATCCCATGGACAGAGGGCCCTGGCAGGCTACAGTCCATGGGTCACAAGAAGTTGGACACACTGAGCAACTAAACAACAGCTAACATGCTTAGAAGTGACGCATGTATCTAGGTCTCCTGGTGGCAAAGCCAGGGTTCTTCCAATGCATCCCAATGCCCACGCCCCTCTGGTTCTGCCAGCTCCCAAACAGTCACCTCTCTATTGCAATTTGGAAACTTTTCCTCCCTATTTGCCTTTTACTTTGAAAAAATAATGCTTCCCCTGCCCCCAGCACCTGGATAATAATGTTGACTGTAGAAAATCTGGAAATAGGTGAAAATCACAAGGGAAAAAAGACAATTGTTATTTTGTCATAGAGAAATAAGCCCTGGTATAATTTTCTCCAAATTTGTTTTCTATCTTGTGGACATGTGTCTGTGTAATAATTTTGAGATAGTCCAGTTTTTCTGTTCTTTCTTCCCTCTATATTTCCCTTTTTTTTCTCTCCCTACTTTAGGCAGATAGAAAGCAGTATGCTCATTGCCTCAGGGGAGAAATGAGACAGGGCAAAAAGCAGAAAATAAGGAGAATTTAGTTTCCCATCAAGGATATTATTCAAGTCAACTCTGAGGCAAACAACTATCTTTCTCTCCTATCCAATATTGATACCTCATATTTCTTTTTGTTGATGTATTGTTGACCAAGAATTCCAGGAAAATATTAAAAAGTCGTGATGATAGCAACTCACATGTCTGACTTTGATATCCAGGTTTCCCCATTAAATATGATATCACCCAATTTGACATCAATATTCTTTATCTAGTTAAGAAAGTTTTCTATATTACTAAGAAGTTTTTTCTTTTTTTTTTAATTAAAAATCAAGAATGGTATTGAAAATTATCAAACATATTTTGGCATCCAGTAAGATAATCATGTGACTCCTTGTTTGATTTATAATGATGATGAATTGTATCAACAGATCTTCTATCATTAGACCATTTTTGCATTCCAGATTCTGCTGTGTTCTTCATTTAAATAAGTGGCTGGATTTGATTTGTAGTAGAGTCAAAAGTAAGATTGGTTTATATTTGTCATCTTTAGAAGTACCATGCTTGCGTTCTTGGGGGAAATGCAGAATCACTTTCATTATTTTTTTAGCTTACATAACAGGAGAGAATTATTTTTCTCCAAAAAATTTTAAAACTTGCTCATAGAAACTTCTGGACCTGGAGCTTTTGTTGGAGATAATTCTCTGACAGTTTTTTCTGTTTTACCCATGATTACTGATTAATTAAGGATTTTAATTTTATCCTGTGTCAATTTTCTTACTTAAAATTTTTCTGTAGGAATGACCATTACATTGAGAATTTCAAACTTATGAGCACAGAATTATGCATAATTCCTATCTTTTGTGGTCTAATTTTTTGAGGAGGGTTAAACTTTTAGCAATTTGGTAGTTTATTATTTCTTTCAAAGAACCAATTCTTGCATTTATTACTGCTGCTGCTGCTGCTAAGTTGTTTCAGTCATGTCTGACTCTGTGCGACCCCATACACTGCAGCCCACCAGGCTCCTCCGACCCTGGTATTCTCCAGTCAAGAACACTGGAGTGGGTTGCCATTTCCTTCTCCAGTGCATGAAAGTGAAAAGTGAAAGTGAAGTCGCTCAGTTGTGTCCGACTCTTCACAACTCCATGGACTGCAGCCCACCAGGCTCCTCCATCCATGGGATTTTCCAGGCAAGAGGACTGGAGTGGGTTGCCATTGCCTTCTTCATGCATTTATTACTAATTCTCCATTAAAATGCCAAAGTTTACTTTTATCATTTTCTCCTTATTTCTTTCCTTTGGGGTAATAGTGTGGTGATATGTTTTATTTTCTAACTTACGTAAAGTTAACTAACCTTTTTATCTTCCCTGGTGGCTCAGATGGTAAAGAATCTGCCTGCAATGCAGGAGACCTGGGTTCGATCACTGGGTCAGGAAGATCCCCTGGAGAAGGGAATGGCAACCCACTCCAGTATTCTTGCTTGGAGAATTCCATGGACAGAGGAGCCTGGTGGGCTACAGTGCATGGGGTCGCAAGCAGGCGGACACAACTGAGTGGCTAACCATTAGGCCCCACTATGAGGTCCTGGAACAATGGTGGTTGGGCTTTCCTGGGCTTTCTTTGTTCACATCACTGTTCAATTACAACAGGATCCTTTCAGTACACCTTTCTATTTTGTTAATGGGATCAGTCTTGTTTGTCTGTTTTGGTTTTTGTTTTACTTAACCAACCATGGGGCTGACAGTATTCTTAATCTTGGTTTTGCATTTTTGACCAAAGGATTATTTAGTGTGCTTACTGCTTCCATGCTAATTTCTAAGCAATGGTGATTTTTACTATATAACCTAGTCATTAATTTCTATTTTTCTTTTTATTTTTTTTTTAAAGAATTTTTTGATGTGGACCATTTTTAAAAGTCTTCATTGAATTTGTTACAATCTTGCTTCTATTTTATATTTTGGTTTTTCAGCCCAAAGCATGTGGGATCTTAGCTCCCCAAACAGGGATTGAACCAGCACCCCTTCGTTGGAAGGGAAAGTCTCAACCACTGGACTGCCAGGGAAGGCCCCCTCTATTTTTATTATATTATTTTTATTATTTGTTATTTCAAATTGAAACATAGTTGACGTACAATATTATGCTAGTTTCAGGTGTACTAGGCAGTGATTTGAAGGTTGTATACATTATGAAAGGATCACCACAATAAATCCAGTAATCATCTGTCTCCATACAAAGCTATTAAAATATGACTGGCCATATTTCATATGCTGTACATTACATCACTGTGGCTTATTTACATTATAACCAGAGGCCTGTACCTCTTAATCCCCTTCACTTATTTTGCTCCCCTTCCCTCTGGCAACCATCCACTTGATCTCTGTATCTACGAGTCTGTATCTGTTTGTTTGTTCATTTGTTTGGTTTCTTTTAGATTTCCCATGTAAGTGAGATCATTTGGTATATGTCTCCCTCTGTCTGATTTATTTCACTTAGCATAATACCCTCTAGATCCACCCATCTTGGGATTGCTGGAGCATACTCTATTTTTAGATTTTTAAAGAAACCTCCATACTGTTTTCCACAGTGACTGACTGCACCAATTTACACTCCCACCAACAGTATATGATGGTTCCCTTTACTCTGCATCCTCACCAACACTGTTTTGTGTTCTTTTTGATAACAGCCATTCTGACCAGCACAAGGCGATAGGGCATTGTGTTTTTATATACATTTCTCTGACTATTAGCAATGTTAAGCATCTTTTCATGTGCTTGTTGGCCATCTGCATGCCCTCTTTGGAAAAAATGTCTGTTCAACTCTTCTGTCCATTTTTAAATTGATTTGTATGTTTTTTTTTGATATTAAGTTGTATGAGCTGTTTGTATACGTTGGATATTAATCTGTTAATGGTCATAATACTTAGAAATCTTTTCTCCCATTCAGTAGACTGTCTTTTCATTCTGTCGATGGTTTCCTTTACTATGCAAAAGCTTTTAAATTTAATTAAGTCCCGTTTGTTCCTTTTTTTGCTTTTATGACCTTTACTTTAGGAGACAGAGCCAAAAAAATATTAAGAGAAAATCTAGAGTAGTCTTTAGAAAGCATTAGTAGCTCAGTCGTGTCCGACTCTTTGAAAACCCATGGACTGTAGCCTGCAAGGCTCCTCTGTCCATGGAATTCTCCAGGCAAGAATACTAGAGTGGGTTGCCATCCCCTTCTCCAGGGGATCTTCCCCACCCAGGATTAAACCCTGGTCTCCCACATTGCAGGCAGATTCTTTACCGTCTGAGCCACCAGAGAAGCCTGAATGTAGCCTTTACTCTAGGGTTAATACAGTCCTCCCATTAAGATATGACCCTCATGGGGTCTCCTGAGTACCTAAGCGCTCAACAATGTCTCTCCACTTTGGCGGACTGGAACTTGGACATTTCTCAAGTCTTGGGGAGCTCTGCCAATTGTTCAGCTTTACAATCCCCATCAGTAGATTTTGTACAGCCTCATGGAATTGCATCCAAATATATATGGCTTAATCTCAACATCAGTGCTCGGAGGCCCTTATGCAGACTTCTGGACATCTCTCTCTCCCCTCCCCTCTCTCTTGCCATTGCTTCTTTGCCTCCAGTAGTTCATTTCACAGACTTCAATCTGTTTCCTCAACTCATCCCCAACTCAGCAAGATTGCCACGCTCTGCTTGAGTTCCTCTTCCTCGTGCTGAGGTCCAGAAAGTGCCTCTAGGCAGAAAACCACAGCAACTGGAGGGTTCACTATTTTTGTTTTCTTTCTCTCACTGTCACAGTCCTGCTCTGCTTTCTTCTAATGTCTGCAAAGAGTTATTCCATATATTGCGTCCAGCTTTCTTGCTGTTTAAGGAGGAAGGGTTAGCCTATACCACTGGGGCTGAAATGTTTTACAACTTTTAATTTTGATTTTTGATCTAAAATTATATACATATACACTTTTTCTTGTTATTTCACGTCACTTTTAAAAAAATTTCGGCCTAACATTTTAGTCAGTTTCTTTTTTTCTCTAAATAATTTATGTATTGCTTCATTGACTCCAAGTTTTCAGGAAGTTTAAGGATTATAATGAACATATATAAAATTTTAAAAACCCTTTTTTCGAAACTATATGCTGTTTCTCTGACTCAGTGGGCTCTCCATTCTTTATGTTTACATACCCAGAACATTTGTACAGATCCAGGTGGTCATTTTCTATTCACTCATTCATTAGCAGGAAGGGATCCTCCTGGTCTTGTGTCTGCTAGGTAAAAGTGTGCATAGAGCATCTTTTAAATATAATTTTATTGATTGATTCATTTCTTCTGGGTCTTTGCAGGCTTTTCTCGGTTGGGGACAGCCGCAGCTACTCTCTGATTGTGGTGTACAGGTTTCTCATCGTGGTGGCCTCCTCTTGCAGAGCATGGGCTCTGGTGTGTGGGCTTCAGTAGTTGCAGCTTCCGGACTCAGCAGTGCGGCTCCCAGGCCCTAGAGCACAGCTTTAACACTTGCGACGCACAGACTTAGTTGCTCCGAGCTATGTGGGATCTTCCCAGATCAGGGGTCTAACCCATGTCTTCTGGGTTGGCAGGTGGAGTCTTCACCACTGAGCCAGCAGGGAAGCCCAAGCATCTTTAGACTAATCTTCAGTATCCATCTGGATGCTATTACTGTTCCTTTCCAGGCAGTCATCTGGAATGCCAGTTCATGGTATTTTGTCATCTTTCATTTAGTGTCAGTCTGTCGGCCCGAGAGCCAGGTATTTCGGTTATCACACATGAGGAGTAGAGTTCTTCCTGCGTAATCTGATGTACTTATAGCCGTTACCTTGTATGAAACAATGCACAAAACATGGAAAGCCTCACAATGAATACATTTCTTCTATGGGTTAAAGTTCAGTCTGACTTTACCTTATTGAATTAGTTTTAAGTTAATGTGCTTTTTTTTCCCCTTGAAGAGACAACATTTTAAAATTTAAGATAGACAAAAGGTTCAATGAAAAATTTCCCTCATACAACTGTCTCATAGCCACCCAATTTCCTTCTCTGGAAGAAACCAATATTTCCAATTCCTTGTGCATTTTTCCAGAGGTCATCTGTCTATCTCTCTCTCTCTCTCTCTATATATATATATATATAATATACATCTTTATATATATATAATATATACATAATATAACTATAATCCCTTGCTAAAATTTTCCACAAACAATAACACATACTACACACTGTTTTGGATCTCATGGGTTTTTAAAAAATATACAATTATACAGTTTGAAGATTTCCATAATTCATAATGAGGAACCTGTTTTTAATCACTGCATCATATTTCATTTTTTAAATGTAAACATTTTATTTGATCATTTCCCTATTTATCGACATTTTAATATTTTTGCTATTATTATGATACAATCGATGTTTAATAAATTTGTTCTCTTGCACATCTGTGAGAATATTTGTGGTGTGGGAAGGATACAGCCCAGAAGTGGGTGAGTGAACACGTGCTTTTGTCATTTTCAGATATTGCCAGGTTACCTCCTACGGAGAGAAGGCCTAATTGCTCTAGCTCGCCAAGGGCACTGCCTAAGTGTAATTATTAGTAATAATACTGCTTGCTCTCAAATGTCTGGTTCGGAGGATAAGCGACAACCCTGCTTCTATGCTAATGTCGCTCTCATTGTACTTTTTCTTTTGAAGTTCAGACAGATGCCTACTTGGATATCTTACAGAAAGCTCAATTCAACATATCTAAAATTAACTTTTGAATCTCTCCCCCCTCAAAAAAGATCCTCCAATCTAAGTTTTTCACATCAGCAAAATGGTAAGATCATGCACCCATTTGTTCAAGCCAGAAAGCTGGGCTCCATATGAATTCTTCCATTTTCTTCATTAGCTTAATAACCATAAGCAAGTCACTATCCTAGTACTAAGTCTTCTCAAGTGGCTTAGCAGTAAAGAATCTGCCTGCAATGCAGGAGATGAGGGTTCTATCTCTGGGTCGGGAAGATCCCCTGGAGAAGAAAATGACAACCCCCTCCAGTATTCTTTCCATGGGATTTTCCAGGAAATCCAGATTGATCCATGGTACTTGGGCTCACCGTTTTTCTCCCGGAAGCTCCTCTTCCAAACAATGAGATGACATGGACAAAAGCCCAAGAGAGAAGGAGGACTCAGCATCTCCCAGAGCTCATGCCAGACTGAAGCCTGGTGGGCTACAGTCCATGGCATCGCAAAAGAGTTGGACGTGACTCGGCAATTAAACAGCATTCTAGTACTAGCTTCAACTTCCTCCCAAGTTAAACTAGGATCTCATTACCTGCCTCATGGTGGCGCTGTGGTCATTAAATGAGGTATGGCAGGTGAAAGCATGCCTCTTACTTCCTGGCATGTATCAGAGGATTAAAAACTAGTTCTCTCCCTTTCTACCCTTCAGTATTACCAATTCCTTGTGCCCTGTGTATCCCCATGATCCTTCCTGTATTTTGATCCATGTAGTAGAAATGTGACTTTTGGCCCAGAATGAGTTGTTCCAAATGTCCTATCTAAGGCCCTTTGTAGAAACCAGAGTTATTTTCTAAGTTTATACTAGCAGAGTCCCCAAAGCCAGCCTGAATGTTGAAGAATAAACTGCTTACTTGTTTGAAGCAAAATAATCTATAGTACTATCAAAGGTCAGAATGGTCACAGTTATCTCTTAGTTATTGGTTTCCTTTCAAATGTTTTCCTGGCCAGGCAATGCTGTGTTGAATTCCTTTTGAAAATGACTTATACTTTCCTCTATCCTTTAATTTTGGGAGACATGGTGTTTATTGGGCTATTGAATCTTAATTTTGGGGTTCTTTTAAAGAAACATCAATTTTTGAAGCAATTGTTGTGATGTGTTGGGAAGACCCTGGTCTTGGAACCATGACACCAGGACTAAAATTCTGGTTTGGCTGCTTCTCATCTGGATGACCTCAGGCAAGGAGCATGAGCTCTGGGAGATGCTAAGTCCTCCTTCTCTCTTGGGCTTTTGTCCATGTCATCTCATTGTTTGGAAGAGGAGCTTCAGGGAGAAAAACGGTGAGCCCAAGTGCCATGGATCAAGCAGGTGTTTGTTCCAACATTCATCAAACTTGATTCATGCAAGCAGGAGAACGGCTGCCGTAGGACCTGATGGGAGAACTGAGTACAGAAGCTTACATTGTGAATTTCTGTGAAGGCTGTTTGGACAAAAGGGGATCTGTTCATGAACTGTTCCATGGAACTGGGAGGCCCATTCCTTCCTACCATAATTTAGGAAAGTAAAGCCTGATGAGATCACTGGCCGGCCCTGGCTTAGAGTGCCTGTGGGTGGTGAAGTCAGGACAGGATTTAACTGAGGCTCAAATAAAAATCCTGTCATACAGTCCTCTAGAAATAGGCCTCTTACTCACGGAAATTCTTTTGACTTGAAGATGAAAAGTGTGCCCTTTCCACTGACTCTCTTGTGGGGCAAAACCAACCAAGCCCCCGTGGTAAGGTTTTAAGAGAAGGTTGCTCAGAAGAGAGTGTGCTCTGGATGGGAGATGGGGAAGTAGCGAGGAGGCGGCTGCAGTTTGTGAAACATCTCTCGGGTGCCTGGGACGGCAGCTACTTCAAAACAGGTCAAGAAGTGATGTCTCAGGGAAGGAAGCCACAAACCTCCTTTCTTGTCACTAAGAACTCTACTTGTAGACAATACAGGCTCCACCGTACTCCCTCAGTTTCTGTTCACAACTTATTCCCCAAACCATGCGAGTGGAAAATAGGCCGATAATGAGAACCGGAAGGGCTGGTCCGGCAAAGGCCCCGCCCAGCCGCTGCCCCACCCCGCAACCATGGCAACAAGCCCCTCCCTCCACAAGGTGAAAGGGAGCCCTTAACTGGCAGCTTGACGTGACAGAGGACGCGCATCTTCAGCTTGCCAGCCCTTGGAGATACACCCAGCCCTTCAGGATGGGCAGCACAGAATGACCAGAGGGGGACCAACGCACTAATAAGGGACGAAGGTCCTGCCAGCTCTTCTGCCATTCTCTTCACCTTCCACTGAGATTCAGCTAAATTCCAGGGCACTATCCTCATGACCACTCTGGCTTGAGGGGATACACTTAAAAAAGGGGGAGAACTGATTGCCCTCTCATTTCCTTCTCCGGCCAGGTGGACACCCAAGAGAAAAGGGGTGCCCTGAGTTCTTACCCCCTTTCTACACAGATGGCATTAATAAATATGGAGGTACGTACCTCTCCAAATGTTAACCTTTGGTTCTGACCAAAGTTTTTTATTCTATGAAATTTACTTTTGAGAAAACTATGACAGAGGCTTAATAATCAAATGACAATTAAGAATGTAACAAATCAACAATCCCTCTACTGGGCATATAGCCTGAAAATGAACGTGAAAACCATAATTGAAAAAGACATATGTACCTCAATGTTCATCACAGCACTCTTTATTAATACAATAGCTAGGACATGGAAGCAACCTACATGTCCATCAGTAGATGAGTGGATAAAGAAGATGTAATGCATACACATAGTGGAATGTTCAGTTCAGTCGCTCAGTCGTGTCCAACTCTTTGCGACCCCATGAATCGCAACACGCCAGGCCTCCCTGTCCAACACCAACTCCCAGAGTTTACTCAAACTCATGTCCATTGAGTCGGTGATGCCATCCAGCCATCTCATCCTCTGTTGTCCCCTTCTCCTCCTGCCCCCAATCCCTCCCAGCATCAGGGTCTTCTCCAATGAGTCAGCTCTTCGCATGAAGTGGTCAAAGTATTGGAGTTTCAGCTTCAGCATCAGTCCGTCCAATGAACACCCAGGACTGATCTCCTTTAGGATGGACTGACTGGATCTCCTTGCAGTCCAAGGGACTCTCAAGAGTCTTCTCCAACACCACAGTTCAAAAGCATCAATTTTTCCGCGCTCAGCTTTCTTCGCAGTCCAACTCTCACATCCGTGCATGACCACTGGAAAAACCATAGCCTTGACTAGATGGACATTTGTTGGCAAAGTAATGTCTCTGCTTTTTAATATGCTATCTAGGTTGGCCATAACTTTCCTTCCAAGGAGTAAGCGTCTTTTAATTTCATGGCTGCAATCACCATCTGCAGTGATTTTGGAGCCCCCCAAAATAAAGTCTGACACTGTTTCCATTGTTTCCCCATCTATTTCCCATGAAGTGATGGGACCAGATGCCATGATCTTGGTTTTCTGAATGTTGAGCTTTAAGCCATTACTCAGCTATAAAAAGGAATGTATGTGAATCAGTTCTAATGACATGGATGAACCTACAGCCTATTATACAGAGTGAAGTAAGTCAGAAAAAGAAAACAAATATCATGTATTAACACATATGGACTCTAGAAAGATGGTACAGAGGAACCTATGTGCACGACGGCAAAGGAGATGCAGACACAGAGAACAGACTTATGGACACAGAGGGGGAAGGAAAGGGTGGTATAAATTGACAGAGTAGCACTGAAACATACATTACCATATGTAAAATAGATAGACAGTGGGAATTTGCTGCATGACCCAGGGAGCTCAAATCCGGTGCTCTGTGACAACCTAGAGAGGTGGGATGGAGTGGGAGGTAGGTTAAAGAGGGAGCGAACATATGTATACTTATGGCTGATTCATTTTGATGTATGGCAGAAACCATCACAACATTGTAAAGCAATTATCCTTCAATTAAAAATAAATAAATTAAAAAAAGAATGTAACAAATCACTTCTGCTGTAAAGAATAAAATCACGTGAAATCTGGGCCATCTTGGAAAACATAGACCATATGGTCACCATGGCTATAGGTGACAGGCTACACAAGAAGGCACGTAACAGGCCTGCCAATTTGCCACCTAATTTTAATCAAATCCTGGGGTGGCGTTGAAGAGGCAAGCCTTTCCTGTGTAACGGTAATAATAACAACAAGCAATACCTTGGGTAGCCCTCTGAAAATTTCAAAGCGCCTTCGCATAAATTATCTCATTTGATCCAATCCATATGTGTCAGAACAGTCGCACATACCAAGGCAGAAATGTCAGGACCGATAAAGTTCAAATTCTCTCCTACACAACTCGCTGGCCCAGGCAGGCCCTGTTTCTCTCAGTGCGTGTTCTCAGTAAACAGAGGAGGGTGACCTGGGGCTGTGGGGAGGTGAAAGGTCAGGGGAACAAGCCCCCTCACACCGTCTGGGGAACTTCTCCAGTTTCAGGTTGCCAGGCTGGTTTCCCAGGATCCAGCGTCTGCTACTCTCCTTATTTCATCCATTCCCTCAGCTCTCTAGAAAGCTGTGGTCAGGCCAATGGCCAGGAAGCCATGAAGTTGGATAGGGGACTGGTGTTGTTCCTTGAAGGCTGGAACTGACCTAGGGGAGCATCTCAGGGGTCAGCCTGGATCAGGTAAGGAAGCAGAAATAAAGGACAGAAATAAATAACAGGACCAGTGGGGGCCATCGAGGGAGAGGGCCAGAGGAACTCCCAGAGAAACACAATGGACTTCAGGCTTGGGAGGTGGGTGAGGGGCTGCTTTATACAGAAAACAGGCCAGGGATGTGAAGAGTGAGGGAAAATAATTTGGGAGTGAGTTTGGACCAAGTTTAGGAAACTGAGAGAGCCATTCTAACGTGTCCTAGCTAATTAGCGCAGGACAGGCTGGTATGTTTAAAAGCACAGGGCTTGGACTTACCTGGTGGTACAGTGGATGGGAATCTACCTGCCAATGCAGGGAACACAGGTTCAATTGCTGGTCCAGGAAGATGCCACATGCCTAAGAACAACTAAGTCCGTGTGCCACAACTACTGAGCCTATGCTCTAGAGCCCAAGAGCTGCAAGTACTGAGGCCACACGCCACAGCTACTGAAGTCCATGCATGCCTAGAGTCTGTGCTCTGCAACAAGAAAAGTCACTGCAATGAGAAGCCCACGTACCACAACTAGAGAAAGCCCATGTGCAGCAATGAAGACACACTATAGCCAAAAATAAGTAAAATACAGGCACAGGGCTTGGAGGGACACCATACAGTCCAAACCTGGTTAAGTGTGTGGATAGATGGTGTAATTTGGGGGGCTGTTTGTTACAGCAGCTAACAAGCACTACCCTGACTATTACAGATTTATTTTGGTGTTTATTGCTTGCCATCTGACTCCTCCATGAGATTATAAATTTCACAAAGTCATGGATGAGGTCTGTAACTTATCATTTATCATAGTGATAGTCAATAAATATTTGTTAAAATTGTGAACTGATTTTTTTTTTAATCCAACCTTTTTCTAATTATTTTGGAGGAAGAAAATGAGGCTTTGAGAGGTAGAAAGACTTGACTCACATTATCTCTGCCTACATGATGGGCTAACCACTGGGTAGTGGGCTCATGGGTAAGAAGTCTTGGGTCATTTCTTCAAGTTGGTGTCATAAAATGCCCTAGAACTTGTTTCAGCACATCATGGACACATTAAGAATGTGATTGAAATCTAACAGCAGGTTACCTGTGACACTGCAATTGCTTCAGTCATTTCTTTGTCTTTAAAATGCCATATAATTGCTAATGTAATTAGTAATGTATACAGAGGGGGCTGGTGCAATTACTGAGTCCTAAGATCAAGTAATTAATGTTCTGTCAACAAAACAGCAACTGTTTCATTAACAACTGCTTGGATCTGGAAGCAAACATAATCAGATGCAGACAGATCAACCTAAACATTATCAACTCAGCTGATTTTTCAGTCACTAAAATGTCAACCCCACCATGGTAAGCACAATGGAACTTTCAGACTGTCTTTCTCTAGTTCGAATAAATGTACAGTTGGATGAATAGAGATAGATGATAATGATTCTTAGATATTAATAGATAATAAATTGGCAAAACCAACTTGCCATTTTTTTTCATCCTCAAAAGCAGTGAGAGATTCATGCTTAAATATCACAGGAGACAGAATTATGAAAGTCAGAAAGGATATATAGATTTTAACTCGTGCTATGCCTCTTTGTTTTCCTAGTAGAAAGCATTTAATCTACTGGGATGTGGTTTTCTCATCTTAAAACATGGAACAAGTCTCTGAACTTACACACTGCAATGTGAAAAGTGAGTGCAAGATGTGAATACCTAAGGAAAGGTCTTCTTGAGTGCATTAGCTTGTGCTGAATGATAAACAATGTTCCCCAAATCTCCATGGTTTCCAAAAGCAAATTTATATCCTTGCCTGTGAGATGGTGGGTCAGCATTTTAACAGCCCTGCTCCAGGCTGAGTTCAAGGGTACCTCATGGCTTTTTATTTTAGGACCCAGGATGAAGGGGCAATAGGCAGCTGGAGCATGTTCTTCTCGGGGAAGAGGGGAGGTTCAGGGGACCCAGAACACACCAGCATACCCCTGTTTACATGTGGAATTTTCATATCTGGTCATATTTCTCTGGCCACACAAGTCACACAGCTAAGTCCATCAATGGCATGAGGACGTCTACATTTTTTCATGGGAAATGGAAGAGAAGAGGGAATATTTGCTCAACAATAACATCCGATGAGAAATCATTTTCCACTTCTCGGTTTGCATCATAAGTCATGTGTCCCCTGTTTTCAAGGAAAAGTGACCAACTGACATTATCTGAGCAGAGGTGTGCTACTGTGCTACTCATTTAAAACATAATAGTTAAAAAAAGTCTACCATGACTTCATGGACAAGATGGTGTGGTATTTGGAACAAAAGAGAGAGCACAAAGATTGAAGTCAGGGGACCTCTGTCCTATTTATTTCAGTTTTACTATTAGCTAATTACATGACTTTTAGGAAATCACTTGACAACTTTGGACTTCGGGTTTTTTAAAAAGTTAATTAATTAATTTTTGGCTGTGCTGGGTCTTTGTTGTTGCATGGGCTTTCTCCAGTTGCAGTGAGTGGGGCCTACTCTTCATTTCAGTGTGTGGGCCTCTCATTGCAGTGGTTTCTCTTGTTGCGGACCACAGTCTTGAGGCAAGTGGCCTTCAGTAGTTGCAGCTCCCGGACTCCAGAGCATGGGCTCAGTAGTTGGGGCACACAGGCTTAGCTGCCCTGAGGCATGTGGGATCTTCCCAGATCAGGGATGGAATCTGTTCTTCTGCATTGGCAGGCAGATCCTTTACCACTGAGCCACCACTGAAGCCTGGGCCTCAGTTTTTACATTATTAACGTAAGAGATCTCGACAAGGTGATATTCAAGGTGCCTTTGAGCTCTAAAATCCTAATCTCTGGTGGATTACCTTGGAGGACATTTTCCAAAGAAGATATGATATGGGAGCACAGTCAATCTGAAATTTAAAAAATCAAGTTGCTGTCTGTTCATGTCTAACTACATCCCATGTAAACACATGGATGAATATTTTTTGCTAAATTTTGAGAGTATGCATGGGATGGTCTGGTTTAAAATCTAAGCTATATAAAGTTGGTGATGCTTACTTTGGTGTCTTTGGAGGCACCTCAAAGGGAGGGCCAGCTCCCCCACAGGGCATCTGAAACTAAGTTCACTTGAGACTTCTCTGTAACTTCTGATCTCCATGTTGTGATTCCATGGAAAGAGAAAAGTAAGTTTCAAGTAATGAGTCCCAAGTCAGAAATGTCCAAGGCATATGCTCTGGGTTGATACGCCATGGAACTACTTCTGCCACAGGCAGCTCTGCCTGGTGAAGTCTGGGCTTTATTCATATAATAGTCTCTCTCATTCTCCCAACAGATGATGGGACAGCTGGGGGCCATGGAGGGCATACCACTGCATGGGAAGCCGAAGAACAAATGCTGCTTGCAAACTGAACTAATAAAGCGATCTGCCCCCCTCTCCTTCTCGGAAATAGAGAAAGAAATTAAAGTTCACGATTAATGCCTTAAAACACTGACATTTTCACAGTTTCTTTAGAAAGTTGTAGCTCCATTACAGTAAGCTATGAGACCTCGGGACTCTTGAAACCCTGTGTTTCAAATTTTTCTATCAAAGAACTCAAACATGCAGGACTTCCCTGGTGGTCCAGTGGTTAAGACTCCAGGCTTCCACTGCAGGCGGCCCGAGTTCCATCCGTGCTAAGACCCTGTAGGCTGCAAAATATGATGAAAAACTACAACAGCATCTTCAACACGACGGGGACATTAAGAGTGTGATCTGAACACCTGTCACCGTGCACACATCAGAGCTGCAACTTCTGGAGCTGCATGCCCTGCAGAGTCTGTGCCCCACAACAAGAGAAGCCACCCCAGTGAGGGGTCCGCAACGAAGAGTAGCCCCCATTCGCCACTAGAGAAAACCCAAGTAGCAATGAGGACCCAGCACAGCCCAAAATTAATTAATTAATTTAAAAAACACTTCTGTCTGACTTGGAAACAAATTTGGGGTCCCTGTTGTTCCCAGTGAATCTGAGGTTCTTGCTTCGTCACAAAGGAATTCAGAAATGAAGTGATAATTAAGAAGAGAGAAACACACTCCGCAGGCAGACTGTGGGCCATCAGAAGATAAGAAGGCCCCGAAACATGGCGTGGTTAGCTTTTACGGGCTGGGTAATTTCATAGGCTAATGAGTTGGGAAGATTATTCCAATTATTTCACAGAAGCGACGGGGATTTCCCAGAATTGGGCCTACACCCACTTTCTGGCCCTTTATGGTTAGTCTCAGAACTGTCATGGCACTGGTGCATGTATCAGAGTATTACAGTGAGCGTATGATGAGGCTCGAGGTCTACTGGAAGTCGACTCATCCACCATCTTCCACCATCTTGGATCTATATGGTTCTGATCAGTTTATGTAGTGTCCTTGGGCTATGTCATTCTTTTAAATGTTGTGCACTGCCCTCTCCCCTCCTGTTTCACCATCATCCTCCCTTAGGTTTGATAATTTGCTATAACAGAATGGCTCACAGAACTCAGGAAAGCCCTTCACCTAGTATTACCATTTTATTATAAAGGACACAACTCAGCAACAGACAAATGTGAGAAATGCAAAGGGAAAGGTGTTGAGAGCGGGATGGGTGGAGGTTCCATGGCCTCTCCGGTGTCCCACTCTCCCAGCATCTCGGTGTGTTCACCAACCCAGAAGCTCGTAAGCCCAACAGTACAGAGACTTAATGGAGGCTTCATTATGTAGGCATGACTGATGAAATCATTGATGATTGGCTATTAACTCAATCTCCAGTCCTTCTCTTCTCCCTGGAGGTTGGATGTGGAGCTGAAAGCATCAGTTTTCTAATCAAGGCTTGGTCTTTCTGGTGACCAGCTCCCATCCTGAAGCTATCTAGGGACTTGAAAGAGTTGCTTCATTGGAAGAAAAGAGACTGTTTTCAACCCAATCACTTAGGAAATCCCAAGGATTTTAGAGGGTTGGTGCCAGAACTGAGGACAAACTCCAAATATCCTTCTGTGATACCACAGTGGTCATCATCTGCTTCCAGTAAAATGGAAACAGAAGGCAATGGTTCCTAATTCCTTTCCTGCAGGCTTGTTGAGGGCTCAAGAGCAAGGAGGATTAACACTGACAGCCCCTCATCCCCCTGCCCTGTACGTTTCCAGATGTGTGATCATTTATTTATGAAGCACATTAAGTAGAGTACTTAATCTAGGAGCCTCAATTTTATTCAAAGTAAACATTTATTGCTGTCCGTTTTGTGTCAGCGATGTGCTAGGAAGTTGTTTGGAGGGTAACAAAGAATGAAACATAATTTCAAATCATAAGTTTAGTGCTGGACAATTAAGATAACAGATCATTGCAACAGAGATAAGTGTGGGAGAAGCACTTCCTTTGGTCTTGGGTGAAGGAAACTCTCAGGGAGGGCTTCCTGGAGAAAGGAATGATCGCACTGTGTGACCTACTGGGGGGAATAGAAGAGAAAAGGGAGTGGGGTGGAACTTCTGAGCTAACATAAATGACAGACATTACCATGTAGAATCAGGCAATGCTAATGCTGAAAAGAGCTTTCTGCATCTTTTCTAAATCAAGCCACTGAGTCTGCTTGTAAGCTGATCAAGGTCACATAGCAGCAAACCTGATTTCAATTAAAAGATTCAAAGTTTGTACCCTTTGACCAATTTGACCCATTTCTACACCCCTCCCCATCTTTCCTTCCACCCCCACCCCTGGTAACCACCAATCTACTCACTGTTTCTATGAGTTCTGCTTCTTTAGATTCCAATATAAGTGAGCTCATAATATATTCATCTTTCTCTGTCTACTCTATTTTACTTAGCACAATGCCCTCAAGTTTCATCCATGTTGTCACAAATGGCAAGATTTCCTTCTTTTGTGACTGAATAATATTCCACTATATATATGTATATATGTGTATGTGTGTGTATACCACTACTCTTTATCCATTCATCCACTGGCAAATACTTATTGTAATCATTTTGTAATATACATGTAGATCAAATCATTACAGTGTACATCTTCAACTTACATACTGTTGTATGTTAATTAAGTCTCAAAAAAGCTGAAAATTTTTTAATTTAAAAATAAACATAAATTTAAAAAAATTTAAAGGTTCAAATGCAAAAATAAATCACACAGCCATGAGAAATGAGCTATCTCCTCACCAACATATCCTACCATACTTTTATTCAAAATGTGATTATGCTTCAAGAGAGAAATTTTTTTGCCTGTCTGTTTGTCTGTCTGTCTGTCACGGGGTCATTTTAATCAGCTTTAACTTGTCCTTGGGCTTCCCAGATGGCTCAGTGATAAAGAATCTGCCTGCCAATGCAGGAGACGTGGGTTCGATACCTGTGTCAGGAAGAGCCCCTGGAGAAGGAAATGACAACCCACTCCAGTATTCTTGCCTGGGAAATCCCCAGAACAGAGGAACCTGGCAGGCTACAGTCCATGGGGTCGCAGAGTCGGACATAGGCTAGCAACTGAATGAACGAATAAACTTTCCATTACAAGGGCACCTGCAATTTACTGATACTTTATACCTGGCTTTCTGTAAGTCCTTTTGCCTGCTTTTCCTTTCCTTACCAAAGATTTGGGAAGAACCACTGGGGCAGGATCCATGACTACTGAGGTGCTTCCCCTGAGACTCCACACATAGGATTGCTATCTCAATTCTACTTAATGTTGGGCAGGACACAGACTATAAAGAACCAACGTATTCAACTAATGTCCAGTGAACAAACATCTCCAAGTTCTAGGCACCATCGACACCAACGAGCAACACAGGCCTTAGCAAGGGATTCAGTTATAAACATGATAATAGCATCAATGTATATTTATATTCAAGGTGCACTGGGAAATCTAGAGGCTTGTGGTATGGGAGTTCAGAGGAGGATAAAACATTCATATGTTCCTTGCTAGTGGCTAGACATTAAGCTTCGAGAGAGCAGGAGCCTATATCTGTCTTGTTTGCCATTCCTGTCCACTGCACATAGGAGGAACTCAGTAAAGATTTCTTAAATGAATGAATGAATGAACGAGTATGTTTTACAAATGAGGAAAGAGAGGCCCAAGAAGGAAAGCGATTTGATTTGACCAGCATCCCAGGGCTAGTTGCAGAAATGCATATCCAGGTCTCCAAATACCTAATTCAGTGCACATCACAGTGGATCAACTACCAAAAGGTTTGGTAAAAACTGTCCAAGAATCTTGGGCTCACTGCTTCATAACGAGGCTGGATAAACTTATAATAACATACATCCTGGCATTGGGCATGGCTGACTGTATAATTAGCTTATTTCCTACCCATATGGAGCAGCTCAGCTCCTGCGCCTCAGTGGGGAATTCCTCGTATGTTGCTAGGGTCGCCTTCTGGGATTACATCTTCAGAGGCGCGCAGGAGGAGGAGTCGGCTGTGCTGATAAATGAATCAGAGAGACAGGAGGAACGCTGGCAGAGTCCCTGCAGGCGAGATGGATGGGGGCCGAATCGTGCTCACTGTTCCCCGTGTTCCCTCAGCCTCTTCTCCCTCTGACCTGAAGTGGACCCAGTGGGAAAATAGTGCCTACTACTCCAGGACTTATTGCTTAGTCATAAATCTCCATCTCAGGGCTGTGAGTGTGGGGGTGGGAGGGGGAAACTGAACAAGGAGGGGCGGAGAGGGGTTGCTGGGGAGAGACAGGGAGAGACAACCGGCAGAAGGAATAGCGGAGGAGGAAAGAAAAGAAGACAAAGATGTCTGCTAAAAGTTGAAGGTCCAGCAAAGCCTCTTTAACTCAGGTTTCATAAGTCGAGAAATATTTTATCACCCTTGTGAGTCAAACCTCTGAAGATCAATAGGGCTTGAGAGTTGCCCATATTGATCTGAAAGCCTGAGACGTTATTGAAATATTCATGGCTGGATGTATGTGTTCACAGGAGGCACTGGGGGAGGGGGCTGGTACAGAGAGAGGGGGACGGGTAGGTGGATTTCTAAGTAAAAGCCACTCGCATTTTCATTAAAAATAGATTAATTCTATTAGTCCAGCTAAAACCTCACACTTAAAAGGAAATGAGCTTGTTTGTCAGACAAATAAGCCACTGGCAAACCCAGGGAAAAAAAAATTTATTTATTGCTATTTAATAGCAGAAGAGCCAGGGAGAGTTGATAAAATTAGCACAGTATCCCCAGGGGGGATGCAAGGGGCTGCTTTGTTTGCAAAGGCAATTTGGACACTGCTGCTTTGATCTTCACTTTGAGCATTTGAACAGGCATGTTAGTATCACTCATTTCACAAGAGAATTGGGATTCAAGTTTCCCCAACAATCTAAAAAGCAGTACATTAGAAGGGGGCTGTCTGCCTGCAGTCTCAGAGTTTCAATACCCTTGACACTAATTTGATGCAATGCATTTCACCAGATGTGTCTACCTGAACGATATGTGATGCCCAGGAGATGGTGGCCCTGCTCAAGAGTATCAGACTTGGATTTCCCACCCCCCCATTTGACAATGATTGGATGAAGGCATCCATAATTTAAAATCTGCATATAGATATGACATATGTTACAAATATTTGAGAAAATTCATGCAAGGAATTTAACAACAACAACATATGGGAAATCAGTTCCAAATAACAAGGCAGAATTAAAAATAATCTGTTACCTGTAGCTACCCTCCTCTTAGATTCCAGTGCAACCAATGGAGATGTTGCCAAAACCTGACTGTTTAAAAAAACAACCCTAAATCCAACAAGGCATTATGCTGTGGAACAATCACTTGGGAGCCTGAAGGGAAGGTCGGATTGGCTAGATTCTGACTGGGCTCGTTATTCCCACATTCTTCAGGTGTAAGGATGGTCCAAAAGAGAAACCAGCAAGCATGGAATTGAATGGATGGATAATGGGTCTGCCATGATGTGACTTTAGGAACCCTAAGCCATTCTGAGCAGTTCCTGTCCACTTTGTGGGGGACAATAATAGCCCTTCTGGCTTTGATAAAATTCAATTAAACTTGTTACAAACACCCACAATGTGACCAGCCCTGGCTTTCCCAGGCAGCTATTTCAGAGAGGTGATCAGGCTGACTCAATTGTGCAACCTTCCCACACTCTAGCCACACTCTCCCTTCTCTGCTTCTCACAGTAGTAATGTCACGTGGCAACGATATTGCAGAACAAGAAAGGGATGCAGAGCTCCATCCCTTCTCAGAGGTTCTAGGAGGGAATTTGCTGAGGGCAGAAATCAAAAGTCTGCCAGAAAGTCAAGGATGGCTATAATCCTGCTGTTTCTTCCGAAGAATGCTGCTATCAATCACTGTTGCATCACCTTCCTCTGGTATTTACAGAAGCCTTCTAATCTCCTCCTCTGTACTCCTCCCAAAGCATGTTAGCATTTTTACTGTTATTCCCATTTAATAGATGAAGGAAAAAGGTACAGAGACACTTTCCCAGGCTCTCACAGGAAGAGTCAGGATTAAGGTCAGATCCCTAAAGCCCTCTTCCACCTCTAAACCAAATGCACTCTCTCCCTCCATGTCCCTGCCCTCCTCCCAAAACACAGAAGAACCAGGAGGGTCCTGCTACACAGAGACCTCCTCTTCCAGGGAGGTACCACTGAGGTTGTAAGTGAAAGTGAAAGTCACTTAGTTGTGTCTGACTCTTTGTGACCCCTTGGACTATACAGTCCATGGAATTCTCCAGGCCAAAATACTGGAGTGGGTAGCCATTCCCTTCTCCAGGGAACCTCCCCAATCCAGGGATTGAACCCAGGTCTCCTGCATTGCAGGCAGATTCTTAACCAGCTGAGCCACAAGTGTAGCCCAAGAGCAATGGAGTGGGTAGCCTATCCCTTCTCCAGAGGGTCTTCCCCACACAACCACAATTGTGTAGATGATTTCCTCCAGGAACTCGTGCCCAGAGATGAACTTCTGGGGTGAGACCCTTTGTGACCGCACCCTGGGGTCGGGTGACACCATCTGTATGCTACAGGCTTGCTTCTTACCCTCCCCGTGCCTCCCCTTGCAGCTGAGTTTAAGGCTATCGATACCCTCCTCAGAAAGGATGGGGTGGGGCAGAAAATGCGGAATCCAGCGAGTGGATTCTGTATCTTGCCCATCACTCAACAAAGGTTTTAGAGATGGATGAGGCTGAATGAAACTATTGTGTGTGAATTTTTACAACAGGCTCCTCACTGTGCTCCTGTTTTCCTTCAGTCTGTATTTCTTTTATCCATTCTCTGTGCTCCCTTTCCAGTGGTTATATGGCCAGTCATTTGATGAACACATCCCTGCTCAACCTAAAATCTTTCATTGATCTCTTCTCTTCGTAGGTGCGGGGGGGAGAGTTTAGCTGGGTGCCGGGGCGGGGGGCCATGAAGATTCCTGAATTGAATGTAAAATATAAAAGTGTGTGCGAATGTGTGTGTCACTGTACTTTTATTTTCCCATAAAAAACAATAACCATAGATTCCACTATCATTTGCATCCCAGGTAAGGTTAAGAATTGTTCATATATAGCAAAGTTCAAGCTCCTTGTCATGGCTTTTGGGTTCCTCCATGACTCAGCCTTTCCTTGTCAGACTCATATCACATTCTCATGCTCCTCCTCTCCTCTTTTGGGGACAGGCCATGAGTCCTCCAGGCCAATGTACAAGCTGCTCCCTCTGCCTGGATGCCGTTCCCATCCTCCAATTCCTCCTCAGGAAACAGATTGTCTCTCCTGCAGTCCCAGGGCCCTCTTTTCTGCCCACTGAGGCAGCACTTCTCACCCTATTTTGTAAATGCTAATTTATTGGACTGGCTCCCCACTGAACCATTTGCACTCAGAAGGTCGGGATTGTATTTTCTGTTTCTGAGTCCCAAGCACTTAACATAAGCCTCCACACAATTGATATTCAGCCTAGATGATAAAACTCGCAATAATATGGTAATTGATGTAAAAAAAAAAATCCTATTGTGTGAAGTGTGGTCCCTCATTAGCCCACAGTTTATGTAATGACTGTGTAGACTTTGTCCATGGACCAGTCTGAAATTCTGGAGGCATTCCAAGGGTCTGGCTATGCAATCCAAGGCCTTTTCTAATGGGCTGTGGTTGGATGACAGTTCTTCAGTCTGGTTTAAATATTGATAGAGATGATTCTGGGTCTTCAGATTGGAATTTCTAGGACAATGGGAAGAATTCCAAGAACTCCCAGCTAGAGTCTGTATTGTCGTACCATATCGGTAGTGTGGGCTGGGAGAACGCTGAGGATGTGAGAACCCACCCCTACCCCCAACATGGGATTTCATACCATTTCCAGTGCTGCTTTATCCCCACTTCCACATCATCCATCTGTGTCATCCTCCAAGAATATCAGAACTTCAGCTCCATTTGAGACTATGAGCTGGTCAGAAGACGTGAGCTCATCACCAACCCCACAATAGGTAAATGTGCCCGTGGTGTGGAAGTATTTGGGCTTCCCTGGTGGCTCAGTGGTAAAGAATCCACCTGCTATGCAGGAGACTCCGGTTCGATCCCTCAGTCAGGAACATCCCCTGGAGAAGGGAATGACAACCCACTCCAGTATTCTTGCCTAGAGAATCCCAGGGACAGAGGAGCCTGGCGGGCTATAGTCCATGGGGTCACAGAGTCTGACATGACTGAGTGAGCACTTAAGAACACCTTCTCAGGGCTTGATAAATGGGAGAGCCACTGTGGTGATTATGACGTATGCTTAATATCTTAGTGACTATATTTTCCAAACAAAGCTTTGGACAGTATGACAAGTAAAGATACATCGAGGGCTTAGACAGGGTGACAGGCCAGAATGTTAGACTCGATCATAGTCCAGACAATGACAACCCTATCTGTGTCCAAGGGACCACTGATGGACATTTTCCTTCTACTTGTAGCCCATACCATGGATTCACTTTTTAAGCTACAAAAAAGCATTAGGATAATAATTTAAAGAGTTTTTTTCCTCCTAAAATAACCTCTAAATGCCTCTCTTCATCAGTATGCTGGTAGACACATCTATTTAATATGGATTCTTTCTCTCTTTCCTTCCCAGTGCTTCTCCCTAGCACTCAGACTGATTATTTTGTGTTTTCATTAAGAGCATTTTCCATTTGCCGATCCCCAAAACAACTCTCCATGTGGCGGCATCATTTTCTGCAGAGAAAAGTCTTTCCATTTGCAACCAATTCCAAGGCCAGATTCACACACGAATTAGCTTCCAACCCTTATGCCTCAAACATACATGGGAAGGTCAAAAGTCAATCCTAAAGACAGCCTCCTGCCCACTTCAGCATATTAATTCCAGGGATTTTTATAATGTCTTGCTGATGAATTTTTTTCCTCTGTTTCTGTTTTATTTCTCTCATGCTCTAATTTGGTTATAAAAAAAATTCTAGCAGCTTAATAAATGTCTCCTGAGAACCTTGCAAGGATAACATTAGAGACTGTGCCTGAGAAAGCATGGTGTGATGATTAATTTCATTACAATGCATTATTTTGATATAGAGAGATCTAAGTTACTTAATAGATTTATATTAAGAACTGACAAAGAGTCACAGACTAGAGAGAAGATGAATAAAGCTAGGTCCATGCCTTTGAGAAGTTCAAATTAGAATGGATTAGAAGGTACACATGTATATGTGTAGCTGAGTCCCTTTGCTGTCCACCTTAAACTATCACAACATTGTTAATCAGCTGTACTCCAATATAAAATAAAAAGTTTTTTTAAAAAAAAGTCTGGAGAGTAAGAAGACAGGTTCAGCATCCCATGGAGAGAGCTGCAGGAGAGGGAGAAGCTTCCAGCTCTAGGAGACAAAGGAGAGAGCCACTCACTGCGTGAGGAAAAGAAGAAAAGCTCCTGTGATGTTGTGATGCATAAAAAGAAATGCAACATTTGGTCTTCCTCCCCTTTTTGGCTTGCAAATCTCTTGGGATTTCCTAAACAACAAGAACAATGGGAGCATCTTCTGTTTTAGACTTTTGTCTGCATTTCTTGAAATAGTTCCAGAGCCATAAAGGTGAAAGGAATGTGTTATTATCAACAACAAACCCCTTTCAACCACACTGGAGTTCACAGTACTGAGATAACTTTCAGAAAGTCACTGAGGATGAGGGCTGGTTGCCAGGGAAGCCAACTTTGATGAAAAAGTTGGAACTTGCAACCCCCTCCTTGATCTCTAGGCAGGGAAGAAGCCCTGGAGATAGTGTTCAATCACCAGTGACCAAAGATTTAGTCAATTATGACTATGTAATGAAGTCTTCCCTGGTGGTGCAGCAGTAAAGAATCCCCCTGCAATGCAGGAGACACAGGAAACGCATTTGATCCCTGAGTTAAGAAGATCCTCTGGAGGAGGAAATGGCAACCCGCTCCAGTGTTCTTGCCTGGAGAATCCCAGACAGAGGAGCCTGGTAGGCTACAGTCCATGGGGTCACAAAGACCTGGACATGAATGGATGACTAAAGAAGAAAAAATGAAGTCTCCATAAAAACTCAAAGGAACATGTTCAGAGAACTTCCAGGTTGGTAAACCAGAGTATATCATGTGCCAGGAGGGTGATGTACTCCAAACTCCATGTGGACGGAAACTCTTGTGTGGGGGAGCCTTCTAGATCTCACTTTGTATATCTCTTCATCTAGCTGTACATTCACATTCTGTATTGTAATTTAAAAAATTTTAATGAATATTGCAATATTCATATCCTCTGCATAATGAATTGGCAATAACCTAGTAAGAAAACTGGCTTTTTGAGGCTGCCCTGCTGGTTCAGTGGCTGAGATTCCATGCTCCCAATACAGGGGACACAGGTTCAATCCCTGGTCAGAAAACTAAGATCCCAAATATTAAAAAAAAAAAATAAGACAAAACAAAAAAACAAACTGGCTTTTTGAGTTCTGTGTACCACTGTAGCAATTTAATCAAACCTGAGGAGAGGGTCATGTAAACCTCAGATCTGCAGCCAGTTAGTCAGAAGCACAAGTGAAATCCTGGACTTGTGATGACATCTGGAGTGAGGGCCGTCTTGGACTTGAGTTCTTCACCTGTGGAATCTAATGCTGTCTCCAGGTAGACAGTATCAGAATTGATTTAAATTTGTGGGATACCCAGTCAGTGTCTGATGAGGACTGGAGAACTGTTTAGTCACATAGCAAAAAAAACCACATCACGGTTTCACAGAATAGGCAAAGTTCAAAGAGTTGGGCTTGAAACACAAGCAAAAATTTGCTCTGGTGGATGTAAGACCACTGAGGGAAGCCGAGGAGTGGAGAAGCAGACGTAGAAAATGAGAAAGTGTAATGACACCACACAGACTATATTACAGACTATATTTAGGTGAACAAGATGGTTGAGTTTTCTTTGGAAAGACTATGGAAGTTCCAACACTGAGACAGACTCAAACCGAAGAAATCATCTCTTTGAGAACAATGGGCTAAATTAGTGTTGCTGTTGTTTAGTGGCTAAGCCGCATCGAACTCTTTGTGACCCTGTGGACTATAGCCCGCCAGGCGCCTCTGTCCGGAATTCTCCAGGCAAGAATACTGCAGTGGCTTGCCGTGCCCTCCTCCAGGCGATCTTCCTGATCTAGGGATACAACCTGTGTCTCCTGCATTGGCAGATGGATTCTTTTACCACTGAGCCACCTGGAGAGCCCAGGTGAGTGTTATGCAAGGGTAAGTTAGATATAATGGGAAGTTAGATGTAGTGGGAAAAACTTTTTTGCAGACCTGCAGTGTTGACTTACCATATTTTTATTATGTTTTGTGCAAACATTAAATTAGGTATAACTTCTTTATTAAACAACTATAAATTCACATTCACAAGGTGAATAGACATAAAACTCAAAAGGCAATAAAATTCACTAATTTAAAATTATAAGCAGCATTGTCTGGCAGAAACTAAATTGCTATCTCCCCCATGAATCGAGTGTCGAAGGCTACAATCCACTCACTTTGGAGTTTGAGGTGTCTATACTTCTGCGTATTATGTGATGATCAAATTCTTATATCACGTCTCTCTTTTTAAATTACTGGAAATTCTTATTCATTCAGCATGCCATGATAGTATTTCATCTTAGCTTTATGAAATGCATAAATTCATCTATTAATCCCGACTCTGTTCTTTTTCATTAGCCATCTATTTTAGTATGTCATTTCCATGATGTCAAGTCAAAGTCTTAATTTATTAAAAAACTTTAGAACCAGAATCACTGAAAGCGTCATTCAGTTGTAAATTATCCTTGGAAAATAAGCCTTGTGTTTATTACTGGTAAAGGATTTAGTGTGAGGACAGAGGGGACCCGCTTGGTGGCTGTCACTGGGACATTAAGTCTTAAGCTACTCCCAACCAGAGAAGACCAAATAGAAGTTCCCTTTGGTGGTCCCCTCATCCTCCACCCTGCAAATGTAAACACACTCCTAGGATCACCTGGTTCCAGGTCTGCATTCAGATGCCCTGATTATTTTGCTAATACATTTACATCATCATCAAAATGAGAAGACACAATTTTAAATCTCCTAAAAAACTTGTGGACTAAAAATATGTTTGTGGACCTCAAGAGTCTGCTGAACCCAGATTGAGTAAACTTGGACCAGATTATCTGAAAGATCCTTTTCAACTCTGACACTCCCCCATTATTCTAAACACCAGGAAGGACAAACACCAACCTGGACAACAAGTGAGCCGCTCACCCTCAGGTTATCCAAATTTATCACCTGTGCTCCCCTCCTGCCTTTAATGCCTGTATCTTCCTCACTCCCAGAGATCTCAGCACTCTGTCCTTACTAAAACCTACTCTTAGAAAAGAGAAGAACCTAGCCCTTCCTTCATGTCCGAGTATGGATTTAATCTACATCGCTTCTTCCAGAAATACCCATTAAGCCAGAGACCTGCCTTTTCAGGGTTTCGTTTTCACCTTTTTTTATTTTTCAGTCCCTATGCAGGCATTCTAAATATCAATAAATAAGTCCCGGGGAAAACTGTTTGGTGGGGGGAAAAAGAGAGCTTGGAGGCATACCAGGGACCTAGTGAGCCCTGGGGACGTTGCAAACCTGAACATCTGGCGCTTGAACCACATTAGTGATGACAGTGGGAGTCGCACAATTATAAACTGGGCAGATTTGAAAATTGATCCTGAATCAAACAACCACTAATTTTTCCTGGTCCCCTCTGGCAATCATCCTTTCAAACTATTCAGGGCTTTAAAATATGAAAATAATAAACTTCTGGCCAACCCCCTCCTTTTCTCTTTCCTTTCAACCAGCTTCCCATCCCCCTCCCCGTAGAAGCCCTTCTGGTCGGCCATCTATATTCAAGTTACACTTTCCAAGCTGTCCCTTCAGTAAGTTCAAGTAGAGTTGATCCCCCCACCCCACAACCGCCGCCGAACTATAATTGTCTGCTCTATCTTTTGCCCCTGTTTTGAATAAGTGGTGTTAGATTCGCCACTTTGGCTAATCTTCAGGAATCTGACCTGTCATTATGCAAACTTCTAAAAATATCAGCTTGCACTTCACAGTTTCCATTTTGGTTTCATGTAATTCCTCTTCACTGTTTTATTTGAACCTGCTAACCTGCTTTGAAGCGGGAAAAAATTGCTAGCTAGCATTGCCTGTCATCTGCTGTATTTGCTTCCTTCTTGAAAAGCCTCAAATGAGAATGCTGGTCTCTAGGTAGTTGAATAAAAATAAGAAGAATGAAATAGAGGGAAAACTTATTGACACACACATTTCCCTTTGGTCTCTGTGATCACAGTAGAGAACACACCTCTTTTCCATCATCTCTCAACTAGTACACTCTGGAAAGGTGACAGTAATATTAATAGAAAGAATCCAGCACCTGCCTAGGTGCGAGGCACTATGTTAATGGTGGGAATTGTGCAAAAGCTGACTGGTGCAAGATGGTACAGAAAGATTCCAGGTGGGGCAAGGGGTAGGTGGGAGAGGCAGAGTTGCAGATAAGAGTCTGAAGTCATTCTGTGATGGTAGTGGTTTAGTTGCTCAGTCATGTCCAACTCTTTCCAACTGTAGCCCACCAGGCTCCACTGTCCATGGGATTCTCCAGGCAAGAATACTGCAGTGGGTTGCCATGCCCTCCTCCAGGGGCTCTTCCCAACCCAGGGATCAACCCAGGTCTCCTACACTGCAGATGGTCTCCTTCATTGGCAGGTGGATTCTTGACCACTGAGCCACCAGGCAAGCAGAAAGACAGGCTTTGTATGTGAAAACAGCAGCCTGCCCACTTTGGCTGTCCGTGGCGGGGATGGGGCATGCCCCTTCAGATGACGAGGTTGCTTCTGTGAAGGCAGATCAGAGTTGGTGAGGGGGGGCACTGTGGCCAGACGCACTGGTTCTCTGGAGGCTCTTCCTGGTCACAACTACCAAAGGGAAGGAACAGGGCTACTCAACTCTGTCCTGAAGAAGCTCACAGACTGACTCCTAGCCTGGACTCTGCCTGTTGATGAGCAGTGGTTCCTGGCAGGCAACTTTCCACGTGGATTGATCCACCGCACCTCCACTGGGCTCCACAGCAGCATGCAAAGAGCTGTCCAAGGGAGGACCTGGGAGATGCTCGCTCCAGAGGCTGGGTTAAACTCATTCTATGGGTTCTGGGCTGCATAATGGGAAGCCCACTGTGTCTCTCTGACCCACAGCATGCCTAAAGACCCACCACATCTCGCAAGGTGTCACACTACCTAGCACCCAGGGCCAGCCCTGGAAACATTACCCCAGTGATCCAAGTCTGATTTGACGGCCTTCCTAAGGCTGCTTCCTTCTCCAGCTCCATTCCTTCTCAGTGAACCTACCCATCACGGATTTGAAAACATAGTTGAAAGAGTCCAGTGTTTTTCTCTTTTGTATTCAGTTTAATAAATCATTTCTGGGTATCTCAACATGGATAAGCATTGGATAGGTTAAACATAAAAATATGATGAGTAATGGACAGACATTACAACTAATTTTATAGAAATAAGAAGGATTATCAGAGGGTGCTATTAAAAAGTACAAATTGGATCTCCTAGATGAAATGGACAAATTCCTAGAAATGCACACTCTACCAAGACTGAATCATGAAGAAATAGAAAATTTAAACAAACCAATAATCAGTAAGACTGAACCAGTAATAATAAAAACCACCTAACAAAGAAAAGCCCAGAACCAGATGGCTTCACTAGTGAATTCTACTAAGCATCAAAAGAATAATTAACATCAATTTTCCTCAAACTCTTCCAAAAATTTAAAGAGGAAGAATCAATATTTACATTCATTCCATAAGGTCAGCATTACTCATTACCCTGATACAAAAGTCAAACAGAAAAGAAAACTATAGATCAATATCCAAATAGATGAATATTGATACAAAAATCTTCAACAAAATGCTAAAAGATAGTATTCAATGAGCACATTAAAAGGAACATAACCATGACCGAGTGGGATTTATTCCTGGGATGCAAGGATGGTTTAACATATGAAGCCAGTCAATATAACTTAACAACCAAATTAACAGAATGAAAGAAAAAAAATTACTTGATAACTACAATTAACATAGGAAAAAAACACGTGACAAAATTCAACACTCTTTGTGATAAAAATACTCAACAGACTAAGTCTAGAAGGAAACTATGTCAACATAATAAAGATCACATACGAGAAGCAGAAAGCTAACATTATACTCAGTGGAGAGAGTCTGAAAGCTTTCCCTTTAAGATATGAAACAAGACAAGGATGCCTTCTTTTCACATAGTACTAGAAGTCTTAGAGCAATTAGACATGAACAAGAAATTATAAGCATCCAAATTGGAAAAGAGGGAGTAAAATTATCTCTGTTATGTCATTAAGATGACATAGTCTTGTATGTAAAAAACTCTAAACATTACACACACAGAGGATATACAATCAATATAAAAAAATCAGTTTCTATATGTTCACAATGAATAATCCAAAAAGAAAATTAAGAAAACAATTAAATTTCCAATAACATTAAAAGAATAAAATGATTAGGAATAAACTCAATGAAGGAGGCAAAATACTTATATATTGAAAACTACAAAATATTGCTTAAAAACTTAAATCACAAATAAATGGAAAGACCTCACATATTCATGGATTAAAAGACTCAGTATGGTTAAAATGTCAATACTACCCAAGTGATCTATAGATTTAATGCAATCCCTATCAAAACCTCTTGGTAATTTTTGCAGAAATAGAAAAATCCTTTCTAAAACTTACTTAGGATTTCAAGGAACCATGAATAACCCAATTTGAAAACAGAGCAAAGCTGAAGGTCTCACACTTCCTGATATCAAAACTTATTACAAAGCTATAGCAATCAAAATAGTATATTACTGGTATAAAGACAAACATATGGACCAATGGAAGGGCTTCCCTGGTGGTTCAGCAGTAAAGAATTCACCTGAAATGCAGAAGCTGCAAGAGATGTGGTTTGATTCCTGGGTCAGGAAGATCCCCTGGAGGAGAAAATAGCAACCCAATCCAGTATTCTTGTCTAGGAAATCCCATGGACAAAGGAGCCTGGCAAGCTACAGTCCATGGGGTCACAAAGAGTTGGACACAACTCCGGCGACTTAGCATACACCCACACATGCATGCATGCACCAGTGGAACAGAATGGAGTCCAGAAACAAACCCTCGTGTATGTGATCAAATGATTTTAAGGACTCCAAGACCATTCAGTGGGAAAAGGCCAGTCTCTTAAACAAACGATATTTGAAAAACGAGATATTACATGCAAAAGAATGAAATTGGAACCTAATCTTACACCATATACCAAAATTAACTCAAAATGGGTTTAAGATCCAACTGGAAGACCCAACACTATAAAACTCCCAGAAGAAAACAAAGATATAAATGTCATAACATGAGATTTGGCAATGATTTCTTGGACATAATACCAAAAGCACAGGCAGCAAAAGAAAAATAGAGAAATGAAATGATATCAAACTTCAAAAACTTTCGTGCAACAGTGGACACAATCAATGAAGTGTAAAGGGAACCTTCAGGATGGGAGGAAATATTTGCAAACCATTTATTAATAAAGGGTTAATATTTAGAATACATATGTAACTCAGCAATGAAAACTCAAATAGTTTGATTAAAAATGGACAAAGGACTTGAATAGACATTTCTCCAAAGAAGATACACAAATAGCCAATAACAAAATGAAAAGATGTTCAGTATCACTAATTAACAGTGAAATGCAAATTCAAACAACAGTGAGATACCACCACTCACATATTAAAATGGCTACTACAAAAAAAATCAGAAAAATAAGTGCTGGAAAGAATTTGCAAAACTCGAAGTTTTTGTACACTGATGGTAGAAATGTAAAATGGTACAGCTGCTACTGAAAATGCTACAGCAATTCCTCAATTCATTAAACACAGAATTACCATATGATCTAGCAATTCAACTTCTAGTATACACTAAAATTGAGAAGAATTGAAAATAGGGTCTTGAAGAAATATTTGTACACCCATATTCATAGGAGCATTATTAACAAAAGTCAAACGGTAGAAGCAACCCAGGTATCCATCACTGGATGGACAGTTCAACAATATGAGTTATATACAAACAATGGAATATTGCTCCACCTTTAAAAATAAGGAAATTCTTACACATGCTGCAACATAGATAAGCCTTGAGGTCGTTATGCTAAATGAATTAATAAGCCCATCACAAAAAGACAGACACCGTATGATTCCATTAACATGAGGTAGAGCAGTCAAATTCATAGAGACAGAAAATAGAATGGTGTTTGCCAGGGACTATAAGAAGAAGAAATGTGTGTGTGTACTCAGTCACTCACCAGTGTCTGACTCTTTGTGACTCCATGGACCGTAGCCTTCCAGGTTCCCCTGTCCATGAAATTTCCCAGGCAAGAATACTGGAGTGAGTGGGTTGCCATTTCCTTCTCCAGGGTATCTTCCCAACCCAGGGATAGAACCCATGTCTTCTGCATTGTAGGCAGATTCTTTCCCACAAAACCACATGGAGAGGAGAAATTTGTTTAATAGTACAGTTTCAGTTGAGAAGGTGTAAAGAAATCTGAGATGGATGATGGTGATGGTTGCACAACAAGGTGAACATACTTAATCCCAGTGAACTATACACTTGAAGTGGTTGAGATGGTAAATTTTATGTGATGTGCATTTTACCACAACTGTAAATTTTGAAGTCTATACTCATAAACATATGGTAAGATACAAGCTATGTCCTTGAGAAGCTTATGATAGAGGAGACACAAGAAAAAAATAGGAAATTCCAATAAGATGGAGCAACAAGTTGGTAGGAGAGGACCTTTCTAATGTCCTAGGGTTGTGGGCTGGGCCCCCTAGCCAAAATTAAAGGCACCAGGACTCTCAGACCTTAAAGAAATCCATGTAGCATTGAAACATGTATATTATCAAGTGTGAAACAGATTGCCAGCCCAGGTTGGATGCGTGAGACAAGTGTTCAGGGCTGGTGCACTGGGAAGACCCAGGGGGATGGGATGGGGAGGGAGGTGGGAGGGGGGATCAGGATGGGGAACACATGTAAATCCATGGCTGATTCGTGTCAATGTATGGCAAAAACCACTACAATACTGTAAAGTAATTAGCCTCCAACCAATAAAAATAAATGAAAAAAAAAAGAAAAGAAATCCACGGGAAAAGGTCAGTGGCTGGGAGCAGACACTATGCCATGGAGCTCACCAAGAGGTGTCAGAACAGCTCACCTGGATCACCTCCCACCCCACTCCTGTTGGGGAGAGGGGAGGAGCAGTGGACAGTGGGGAGGGTGGTGTCTGTGCCTAAGCTCTTCCCTCCCCTTTGGAGAAGAAAGAGGGGCTTGCCCTCCTGTAGGCTAGCACTTTCCTGATCCTGAAGAGCGTCAGATATATACATTGAGAGAACTTGCCAAAGCAAAGGAGTCCTGCCTCTTTCAACCCACCTGGGCACCCACGGAAATGAGGGACTGGCAGGTCCTCTATGGAGCTGCTGTGTGAGCAGAACACAGAGAGAACTGCACCTGGGCTCTCTAAAGTTTGGAGCATATGGAAATGTATGAAGGGCCGCCTGCTTCTCATCCTGAAATTCTGAAGATAGGAGGTCCCTTCAACACCCGAGCTGCCAGGGATTAAAGGCAGTGTGATGTCATGTGCCCAGAAAGAACATGGAGAAAATTCCTCCTCCTCCCAGTTCTCATAGAGACCTGAAGGATGAGGAAGAGGGCACACAGGAACAGCGCCGGGTAAAGAAGCTGAGAGCTTAGCAGAGAGGCAGAAGTGATGGGCAGCCCAGGCCCTATTGGGCCAACCCAGAGGACAGGGAGGGTGCGCGATGCTTGGAGGGCTGACAGCCAACATGGGTGCCCCACCAGGATGCCCCCAGCAATGGAGGGGAACTTGGGTGAGCATCCCTCAGAAAAGAAATGTTGCCATCCACTATTCCAAGAGCACAGCCGCAGCAGAGGTGTGTAAGAGGCAGAAGCAGATGAAGGCAGAGCGAGCCAGGGGCAGAATTGCCACCACAGCCAAAAGCAGCCTCCCTCTTTCTTCCTCCGTTGGCCCCAGTGTCAGAGAAAATACACCTTGATAAGTGCAGAGGGAGAGTAAAGATCAGTCTTGTTCCCACCCTCGGTCCCCAAGCCACAAGCCTCACCTCTGCATGGGGGAAGGAGGGAGAGGGATACAAGAGATTTGGATCATATATGAGGCTAATTTTTTTTTTTTACGATGTTTTGTTGTTGTTGTGGACTCTTTACTTTATTGGATTTGTTGCAATATTGCTTCTGCTGTTTATGTTCTGGTGTTTTTGGTGTTTTGGCCTCGAGGCATGTGGGATCTTAGTTCCCCAACCCGGGATCGAACCTGCACATCCCCTGTGCTGGAAGATGAAGTCTTAACCACTGCACCCTCAGGGAAGTCCCTGAGGCTAAAGTTTTACATGGAACCAGACCAAGTCTTTATAACTAAAAATCTTTAAATTATTAGATTTTTAAAATGAACAAAGTGTCATTTAAGGACCCACTTCCCAGTGAGCAGGGGCATGGACCTTCAATACAGAATATTTGAGAGCAGCAAGTGGGGAAGAGGTAACATCGTGTTACATCTCTTCTCAGGTGGAAGAGCTTACTTTGTTGAACAATTATTCTAGGGCTTCCCTGGTGGCTCAGATGGTAAAGAAACTGCCTGTAACGCAGTTGAACAGTTGTACTAACAACAATGCACAAGGCAATGGAGGATGCAGTACACAGGATGCTTGGGGAGGCTACATAGGGTTGCAGACAGTGCTCAGACCCCAAAATGTTTGGCTCAGGGCAGTCTGTATGGATCTGTCAGACTCTCTTCTTTCCCAGCTCCTAAGACCTTGTGCTTTGGGTCCTCTCAACAAGAGGGGTACGACCCTCATTCTCTCTGCAAGAGCCTTTACTAACCCCAGCGCAAGGGGGTAGGGCTGCCCACACTACTCACCGCACCGTAATCTTAAGCACTCTGCCAGCAGTATTATCCTCTCTCTCGAATTTTCTCTGCAGCTCCTGCCATGTCCCATGTCACGTAGACACGATAACCTCTCCATTCTCCCTTTTCCAGCTCAAGCAGCCTTTCTTAGTTACATTCACAAGTATACATAACTCCTAATGCTTGGAGCAGTAGACGGAGTCCTCTTAAAGGTGTGCATCTTGTCAAGTGCCTGGGTTTTGCACATGTACAATAAAATACAGCATCACATGGGACTTCCCTGGTGGTCCAGTGGTTAAGAATCTCTGGTCGGGGAATTAAGATCCCCCATGCCCTGGAATAACTAAAGCCCACAAAAGACAACTACTGAACCTACGCGCCACAACTAGAAAATCTGTGCATCACAATAAAAGATACTGCCCAACCCAGCGAAGATCTAGTGTGCCGCAACTAAGACCCAACGCAGCTAAATAAATATATTTTTAAAAATACTGCTATATAATACAGAAAACTCAACCCAGTGGTCTGTGACAACCTAGAGGTGTGGGGTGGGGATGGGGGGAGTGGGGCTATATGATGCAGAAAGCTCAACCCAGTGGTCTGTGACAACCTAGAGGTGTGGGATGGGGATGGAGGGAGTGGGAGCAAGGTTTAAGAAGGAGGGAACATATGTATACCTATGGCTGATTCATATTGTATGGCACAACATTGTAAAGCAATTATCATCCAGTTAAAAATTAAAAAAATTTTTAAATATAGCATCATGTGATATGTGAACCAATCTCTTGGGATTAGAGAGGGACAGTGAGCTCATGAGATCTTGAAGGACAGTAGTCAATACAAGAGTTGTCATCATGGTGTAGAAACAATAATAATATTAATCTTAGTAGCTCATCTTTATTGAGAGCTTAAATAAAGCTTAGCACCAAGCATGGTGTTAAATATTTTCAATACGTCATCTCTTATTTCTCAGAACAAGTAGCTACCTACCAGAGATAACTAGGCAAATGACTGCAGATTGTTTACACATCACACATGAACACTCTTTCTCAGTCTAAAGCTAAGCACTTTATTAACCTATTTTTATTGATGAAAAAATTTAAATTTAGAGTGGTTGAATAACTTGACCACACATTATCCAGATAAAAGAAGTGACTTGTCCTTGATCACAGGACATGAATGTATCATAGTACTTTGGGTGAATGGAGGAAGTCGTATATCACCAAATACTCAAACTCTACCATGTAAACCCCAAATTAACAACACTGTTTGAGGAAGACCTTTTCACATATTGCAAAACCAAAAATCCACAAATTTTTCTAGAATGTTCTCTGGAAAAGGAATTTTGCAATCATTTGCTTCAGTTTCAAATGAAACAGAAATGCATTTTCTGCAATACCTCTACAATAATTTGTAAAATAGTCATATATATTAAACCTTTTACTTTTTCAGAAATGCTCTGAGGGGAAAAAAGTAACAGACTAAACAGAGTTCACAAATTCCAGTTTAAGCATGGTGTTCTAAAATGATTCTAGTATCATTTACTAGAATCACTGAAAAGAAAAAACAAGTATTATTGTTATAATCCAGCTTGTATATAGGGAGTTTTAAAAATTTCACCCTCTTATACTTTATTCCCTGGGTCTTTTCACATCTAACAATCAAGATTATTGTGCCAATTAAATAAAATTGAAATTCAGAATACCTACCCAACCTATTTTATAGTGTGGTTTGGGAAATAATAATACTAATAATAGTTACAGTTAACTTTTGTTGAGTGCTGGCTATGTGCAATGTATATATCTTAAATTCATCTGATACTAACAAAAAAAAAAAAATCCCTATGACGTGGGTACTATTATTATCCCCATTTTACAAATAAAGAAACAGGTTCCAAGAAGCTAACTTGAGCTAAGTAAGCAATGGAGACATTTGAATGCAGGCAGGCTGGCTGCCAAGCCCAGGTTCTTAACTGTTAACCATAAAATATGATAGTATATTTTTAAAAGATCAAGAGTTTCTTGACCAGTTCTCAGCCAATCAAGGCAACAAGAAAATATCTCCAACATTAGTTTAAGCCCCGTCTCTTTTTTAATGATACCTGAAGGGGTTAAAAATCACTGCAGTCAAATATTGCCTCACTGAAACTTGGTAACCACTGCATGTGGGTTCCAAAGGCCCTCTGAAAAAGTTAAAGGCATTGCACAAATGTTAGTATTACTAATTTTATTGGCTTGAAATACCAGTCCTTTTTAATAGTCCCCAAATAAAATGATATTGATACTCCAAATTCAGAAATGAATTTAGACTGTCCAAATATCATTCAGGGTAAAATTCTTTTGGAATGCCTTCCATTATTTCTCCTTACCCTTCCCAAAACTAAAATTCTTGGACTCTATGATGTAAGTCAGAGAGATGATGGGAGCTAAGGTGGGCGGTGGGGGGGGGGGAGGTGTTTAATAATTATTTTCTCCAAAAATTAGAATTCTCTGCCAAATCACCTATCATTCACAACTGAGGTCATCATGACTTCTGGCTCTTTCCTCAAACCCAAGACATCCTCCAAGAATGAAGACTCACCACTGATGATGTGCAAAGGAATGTGACAAGTCCTCCAAAACCATTTCCCAAGATGAATTCCAACACCAAGAATGGTCAGTGTTAAGAGCAAGATGGCATTAGTGTATAGCTGGCCTTAGGGAGTAAGAACATCGAAGTCAGTGGTATTCAATCGAAATCTTCTGGTATTTTTTTTTGTAAAAATACTTCATAGTACTTAATATACATACCTCATATAGTTGTCTCCATGTGGGCCCGTTAATAATTCAGAGTCATGCTACCTTCTGGTACCAAACTTCTTGCCAACGATCAACAGTAAGCTATGCTCAGAGCCAGAGCAGCAAGCTGACCCGGTGAACTCCCACCCTACCCCCAGCTCCTCGACATTTAATATCCCGAGCTCAGGACAGCTAATGGTGCTTGTGTTAGAAACAGCCAGGACAAAGGTCACCTAGTGAGGAATGTCCCTAGGACCCCACGTAGCCAGCTCAGGGCACTGATGCCGAGGGCGTGATGATGAGAAAGTAAGACCACAACTGCTCAAGCCCTGTTATCCGAGCCAATATAAACACCCAACCACAAATACTTCCCCTTCCTCCTCCAGGATCCAAATGTCAATTGCTTCCAGCTTCAAAGTTCTGAATTTCTACCACACCTCCCTTTGATTCGAGCCTGCTTGGAAAGTGAACAACATGCCTGAATCCATCTGTGTGGCAAAACTGAGTCTCTCTAGCGAAGTCGTTAGGAGGGACTAGGCGTGCCCCAAAGCTGGATCCCTGCAATATAATTCACCCTAGAGAAAATTCTGGCCATCTATCAAACGACCACACAGACCACGGGTCATAGAATTCTCCCGGCAAGAATACTGGAGTGGGTAGCTATTCCCTTCTCCAGGGGATCTTCCCAACCCAGGGATCAAACCCCGGGTCTCCTGCACTGCAGGCAGATTCTTTACCGTCCAAGTCATCAGGGGAGCCCTAGAGAAAATTCTGGCCGTCTATCAGATGAGCACGCGGACCACAGATCAGCCTCTGAAAGGCCATCCTATTGGTGGATGGGACCCAGGAGAGAACAGTCCAAGTCCCAGAGTCTGACTAGGTGGGCTCCAGAGCAGCTGAAAGATGCTACTTTAAACTTACGGGTTGCTCACATTAAGGGTTTCACCTGGGAACTGTGACAAAACCACAAAGAATGCCAGCTTTTCCCTGTTCCCTTCCCAGCCCCACATTCACTTGACCAATAATACCGGACAGTGTTACATTTCCAGCTCTGTTCATTACTAAACATATCCCCAGACCTTTAACTTAAAAGCAGTTGATCTAATAAACCATTATAACCAGCCTGCTGAATAGTCTACCCGCTCTGAGTGCTTTTTACGTTGATATGGGTGTTCCAGAGATTTTTTTTTTTTTTGGCATTTTAAGGACTTTTATATCACTCCCTTTGTGACCACTATTGTAATGCCTCAGTCTAGCATGTGAGTTTTTCTGTGTTAGGTATCTCCCTTTCCCTATCCTGCTCCAGAAACATTGCTCTATTCCCAGGCTCGGCTGATGAGGACACACAGGAAAACGTCTCAGATAGGTGCTAGGTTTGGACAGTTCCTCCTGGCTTGTCAAAGTGGTAATGAGGAGCAAAGCTGGAGGTGGAAGTGGAAGCGAGCCCCTTAAGTTAACGACCGCGGGCTGACTCACGACTCTACTGGGTGGCACCTCCCAAGCTAAGACTGAATTCTTCACCTTGTCCACTGCTCCTCCACCCAAGGACAGCCTGTCTCCAGCCTCATCCTTCTTTCCACTGCTCTAATTCCTGTTTCCGTAACAGGCTTTTTTCCCCCGCTCCTTGGTTCCAGCTCCCAGGCCATATTTTCATGATACATAATTCCCCTCGGGTTCATAGGTTGGAATGTGACCTCTGGATTCAGAGGGCTCTGGTTCCTGGCAAGTACGAGAAGGCTTCTTGTGAGAGCAACTTAGAATTCACGGTGCTCTGGCCAGCCGTTCCCAGAATTCCTGCTGATCTGCATGTTAACTCCATGTGTTCTCGTTTTCAGAAGTGAGAAACTGCCTGACCACAGCCTATTTTATAGGCAAGTGGAAAGGAGCTCAAGAGGAAAGGATTTAGGTTTTAGAGTCTGACGGGATCCCAATTCCATTTTAACCACCAATCAGCTGTTGTGCCACTGGGAACATGATTGCTATTTCCTCATCCGTGTGGCATTGGGAACATAGTCTTCATTTCCTCATCCATAAACTGGGATTAATCACAGCCTCTTAAGAGGCTGCCCTGGAGAAGTTATTGGGCTGGTTTACTTTTCTTCAATAGAATATGTTTTTTTTCTGGTAGCATGTGGATCATCCCACTCTTGTGGTGGTTTTTAGTTGCCTTTCAGGCTTTAGTTTATATACTGGTTTGTCAAAGAAACCTTTCTGCCCCCACTCACCAGACTAAATCAAATACCACTTATTCTAATCCTAGAGTAATCTGCATATATGGTATTTTATTCATATTTTCTTAATTTTTACCTAGTACCCCTTTTCTATCCTAGGATCCCATCTGCGAAACCGTATTACATTTGGTCATCATGTTTCCTTAAGTTCCTCTGGACTCTGACTGTTTTCTCAGAATTTCCTCATTGTTCAGGACCTGGATAGTTTTGAGGAGAACACTGGTTAGATATTTCAGAAATTATTCTTTAACTTGAGTGTGCCTGATGTTTGAACCATGGCTAGACTGCGTTATGGCATTGGGGGAGGAATTCTCATCACATCTTCTCAAGGGTACATGCTATCAATATGACTTAAAATTCTTTATTATTATTATTATTTTTTTGCTGTCCTGGGTCTTTGTTGTGTGGAGGAGCTCTTCACTGTAGTGCATGGGCTTTTCTCTAGTTGCAGCATCCAGGCTGTCCAGCTCTGGTACACAGGCTTAGCTGCCTGCCTTCCTTTCCACCTTTCTCCCCTCCCCCACCCAGCCCCCAGCATGTGGGATCATGGTCTCCAGACCAAGGATTGAACTTGTGTCCCTTGCATTGAAAAGCAGATTCTTAACCAGTGACCCACCAGGGAAGTTCCTGACTCTTCTTCACTCTCAAGGTTGACCCTGATCACCTGGCTACAGGTTTCTTTATCAGATTTCTCTGCTGTAAAGTTTTCCATACTTCACTCTTTGGAAGGACGTCACTACATGCAGCTCACATCTGAGGATTGAGGAGCTATGCCCCACCTCCTCAAGGGGCACTAGTCTATAGGGTCTGGCAACATGAAGGTCATGAGGGTCTTTGACAAGATCCGTGAAAATGAAGGGCTTCCCTGGTGGCTCAGATGGTAAAGAATCTGCCTGCAATGTGGCAGACCTGGGTTTGGTCCCTGGGTTGGGAAGGTCCCCTGGAGAAGGGAACAGCTACCCACTCCAATATTCTGGCCTGGAGAATTCCATGGACAGAGGAGCCTGGAGGGGTACAGTCCATGGGGTCACAAAGAGTTAAGACACGACTGAGTCACTTTCACTTTTTCAGTGGAGATGAAAGACAGAACAAAATGTGCTGAAAGTGAACTTGGAGATGAACTATAGATGACTAAGTTTGTTCACCTAGACCATAAATTCCATGATGGTGTAAACCATTAGGTTTTGGTGTTTATTTTCAGTGCCTGCAAATACTTTACATTTAGGTATCTCCACATCCTCACGAGTGTTTCCGGCCCTTACTGGGTAAGCTATTTACGATAAGGATATAAGTTGAAAGCATCTCTGAAAAGAAATTAGGACTATTAGAATGACCCATAAAAAGTACCTATTTTAGTTATGCTACTTTTCTTTTTCTTTTTTTGTAATTGTCATCCAGGTAGGAAAAAATTGGCTGTCCTCTACTTTCTTCATCTTCTTCATAATCATCAGTGCTCCATTTAAGGTAATCTAGAAAACCATGGGTGTTCCTATTCTATTACACTGGAGCACTCCAGTTTAAGAAGGAAATGGGCTATTTAAAACAATAAATTGAGAGCAATAATCTTGACTTAAAATTCCAAATCGTATCAGCAAAACCAAGAAGTAAAAATGAAGAAGGAATTTATATGCTAAATTCCTCATCTAAAGTGGGAGGAGACAAGTGATCATATTTCACTTTTGACTTTAACATTTAAGAAAATATAAAATAAAATATACTTTGGGGTTGACTTTCAGGCCTCCTAACTATTGTTCCCAAATGTTTCTTGGGCTAAGGAAGGTAAGAGAAAGTAGAGCTTTGAGACCAAGGGGAAAAAACAAGCCAGGCTGAAGTTATGACATCTCCAATTTCACTGCAGAGCTGGAGTCCTAGACCTCCAATATAAGACATGGTTTTGGCTGGCGTTGTTACTGTTCAGTCGCTAAGACTCTTTGTGACCCCATCGACTGCAGCACACCAGGTTTCCCCGTCCTTAACTATCTCCGAGAGCTTGCTTGATTAAGTCGATGATGCCATCCAACCATCTCATCCTCTGTTGCCCCTGTCTCCTCCTGCCATCAATCTTTCCAAGCATCCAGGTCTTTTCCAAGCTTTCCTGGCTGGCCTAGGAACAATTATTTCAAGACCACTAAATGGAGAATAAGTCCAAAGAAAATGAGTGAGAGAAATATCCACCCATTCAAAATGACCCTAAAAATATAAATTTCCAAAAAAGTCCACATAAGATATGAAAAAGTCAACAAAATCAACAATCAGAATATGAATTCACTACAGGTAGAAATAAATAACAGAAAAATCTGAAATCGATTTCAAAATAAGTATGTTTAGTGTCTTCAGAGAGAGAAACGAAGGTATACTATCTACAAATAAGAACAAAATTATGAAATGGAAAAAGAACAAGTGGATTTTTAAAAGTAAAATCATTAAGTTGAAAAACACAGTTGCCAATAAATTCAGTAACAGGATAATCTCTTTATAGGGCATAATTAAATGAAGAATTAATAAATTGAAATAAAGCATAAAAATATTTTCTCTAAATACACATAGAGAAATAGAGAAATTTTAGAATGAACTGTTGAAAGATGATATGTTGAGAATTCTCAACTTCCATCAAATAATTCTGTAAGGAGAAATCAGAGATACAGACGGAGAAGTAGCATTCAAAAAAACCCAACTGTTGATAGTTTTCCAGCAATGAAGAGAGACATGAGTCCCTGGATTATAAGTATGTACCAATATTGAGCAAAGGGCTTCCCGGGTGGCTCAGCTGGCAAAGAATCTGCCTGCAATGTGGGAAACCTGGGTTCAATCTCTGGTTTGGGAAGATCTCCTGAAGAAGGGAAAAGGATACCCACTTCAGTATTCTGGCCTGGAGAGCTCAATGGACTCTATAGTCCATGGGGTCGCAAAGAGTCGGACACAATTGAATGACTTTCACTTCAATACTGAGCAAAACAAAGAAAATAAAACCAGTGAAACTAGAGCATCCAAAAATAAAATTTCTAAGAATATAAATGTCAAAAGTGAACCTTTACAACTCCAGAAAAAAAAAAAAATGTGTGGATGAATGTCTTTCTGGCCTTGTGGCAGGGTAGGATTTCTTAAATAATACACCGAAAGCACCAGCTTTAAAAAGAAAAGATTGATAAATTCAATTACATTAAGACTGTTAAAACTTCTGCTCAGAAAAAGACACTTCAAAAAAGTGAAAAATCAGACTATGAACTGGTAGAAAATACTTATACAACCAATAAAATATTCAAAATAAAAATATATTTTTAAATTTCTACATATCAATAAGAAACAAACAACTAACTCAATAAGGTGAAAATGGTTTTCTGAATTTCATCAAAGAGGAAATCATATGGCTAATAAAAAAGTAAAGAGATGTTCAACCCTTGTTGTAACCAGGGAAATGCAAACTAAGACAAACTGAGATGCTGTCCTTTACTAAGCTGATTTGTAAAAACTAAAAAAAATCTGATTATACTGAGTTCTTGGCAAAAGTATGTATCAATGGTATCTCCACGTGCAATTTTGAAGAGTGTATGCAGTTTTGAAGAGTGTAAAAAAGTAAAGTGAAAATGTTAGTCTTTCATTTGTGTCTGTCTGACTCTTTGAAATCCCATGGACTACCAGGCTCCTCTGTCCATGGGATTCTCCAGGCAAGAATATTGGAGTGGGTGGCCATTCTTTGTTCCAGGAGATTTTTCCAACCCAAGGATCGAGCCTGGGTCTCCTGCATTGCAGGCAGATTCTTTACCATCTAAGCCACCAGGGAAACCCGAATTCCAAGGCTAGAATTTATCAAACTATAAGAAAGATGCTAAAGATTTGGCTATAGGGCTCTTTATCACAGAGTCATCTGTAACTATGAAGTATTCAAAACAAGATACAGTCCAAAAATAACATATGGCTTCCTGATACATGGATATGAAAGAAGATGTACAACCATCAAAACTTATGATCTATTAAGAAAAAGAAAAACGTATGCTCTACAAGAATACTTAATTACACAGAAAATATTCAGAGTATATTAAAAGAAAGAAACCAAATTAAAGATGGTATTGTCCCATGTGCTGTATGCTTAGTCCCTTAGTCATGTCTGACTCTTTTGTGACCCCATGGGTTGTAGCCCGCCAGGCTCCTCTGTCCACGGAATTTTTCAGGCAAGAATACTGGAGTAGGTTGCCATTTCCTCCTCCAGGGGATCTTTTGACCCAGGGATCAAACCTGCATCTCCAGCATGGGCAGGCAGGTTCTTTACCACTGAGCCACCAGGGAAACCCATTGTCCCACAGTTAGGAAAAAGAGCCCATAAGAATATATACCAATATATTAACAGATTTATACCATGAAAGGAAGTTATAGGTGATTTTAGTTTTGCCTTTGTGCTTTCTGCACTTCACAAATTTTCTAGAATGAATACATATTTATTTTGTAATCAGAAATATGTAATAAATGTTAGTTCTATAGATTACACTGGAGCAGTGGAAATATAAATGTATTTTTCTTTTACATATGCTTCCATCCAAGTATTTACATTTAAATATATTCAGGGAAATGTAGTATCAGGAGGCATTAATAATTTATATGTAGTGAGCCTGGAGAAGTACTATATGCATTTCACTGGGCTTCTGTTTTTACTCTCTACTCTACTAATTGGCACAGAAGTTCTACAGGGGACCCACAGCCCCAAACTCCAAGATATGGATCAATTAGCCCAAACTTTCATGGTCCTTTAGACTAGCTGATTTCTTGGCCTGATTTCTTTTCTCTTGAACACACGCTTCATTCAGTGTTGGCACACTCAGATAATTATTAGGACTTGCTGAAAGGTATACAAACTGTGGAAAATTCTTAAAGAGATGGGAATGCCAGACCACCTGACCCACCTCTTGAGAAATCTGGAGGCAGGTCAGGAAGCAATAGTTAGAACTGGACATGGAACAACAGGCTGGTTCCAAATAGGAAAAGGAGTACGTCAAGGCTGTATATTGTCACCCAGCTTATTTAACTTATATACAGAGTACATCATGAGAAACACTGGGCTGGATGAAACACAATCTGGAATCAAGATTTCTGGGAGGAATATCAATAACCTCAGATATGCAGATGATACCACCCTTATGGCAGAAAGTGAAGAAGAGCTAAAGAGCCTCTTGATGAAAGTGAAAGAGGAGAGTGAAAAAGTTGGCTTAAAGCTCAACATTCAGAAAACTAAGATCATGGCATCTGGTCCCATCACTTCATGGCAAATAGATGGGGAAACAGTGGAAATAGTGAGAGACTTTATATTTGGGGGCTCCAAAATCACTGCAGATGGCGACTGTAGGCATGAAATTAAAAGACGCTTGCTCTTTGGAAGAAAAGTTATGATCAACCTAGACAGCATATTAAAAAGCAGAGACATTACTTTTTCAACAAAGGTTTGTCTAGTCAAGGCTATGGTTTTTCTAGTAGTCATGTATGGATGTGAGAGTTGGACTACAAAGAAAACTGAGCACCAAAGAATTGATGTTTTTGAACTGTGCTGTTGGCAAAGACTCTTGAGAGTCCCTTGGACTGCAAGGAGATCTAACCAGTCCATCCTAAAGGAGATCAGACCTGGGTGTTTATTGGAAGGATCGATGCCTAAGATGAAACTGCAATACTTTGGCCACCTAATGCGAAGAGCTGACTCTTTCGAAAAGACCCTGATGCTGGGAAAGATTGAAAGTGGGAGGAAATGGGGATGACAAATGATGAGATGGTTGGATGGCATCACCAGCTCAATGGACATGAGTTTGAGTAAACTCTGGGAGTTGGTGATGGACAGGGAGGCCTGGTGTGCTGTAGTCCATGGGGTCGCAAAGGGTTGGTCATGACTGAGTGAATGAATTGACTGATATATATAAAAGTAACGGAGGAAAAGTCATTCTCAACAACTTCATCTATTCATTCCTTCTAGTCTTCAGTTATTCATTTATCCCTGTTTTATTGTTTCATTTTATAATAATTTATTCAGCATTTATTATATGTCATATGATGGGCTTGGAACATGGAAGCATTGAAAATAAGTGAAACATAATTTCTACCCTCTTAAAGCTTTAACTCTCCTAGGTGTCATAAAACATATGAGTGACTAGCTACACCTCAAGTAAGAAGGCAAGTTATATAATCAGTACGTATAACAAGATTGATACATACTCAGAGGTACAAGTCTTTCTGCCTGGGTAATTGTAGAAATAATTCTAATTGTATAAAATGCTATTTGAGTTGAATCTTAAAGCATGGATGGGGTTTTGACCAGTAGAATGGTGAAGGACATCACATTCCAGATGGAAGGAACAGCTCAGTAGGTGGGACGGTCTGGTGCATGCCCAGGAGACGAATAGCTGATGTTTGGGAAAACCGGAGGGTGTGAGATCACTTTGGGAAAGCTAAGCCATGGCCAGATTGTGGAGGACCTTAAATTCCAGGATAGAGTATTTGATACAGATTTGGTCTACAGTGACAAACTCTTGAAGGTTTTTATACAAGGAAGTCATGTCATGATCAAGCTGTGTTTTAGGAATTTTACTCTGGCATCAGCATACAACTGGGATTTCAAACTCAGCATGCTTAAAATTGCATTAGCAATTCTTATTTTTCTTTTCTTATTCCTCCTCTTCCACATTCTCTTCCTTCCCCATTCCCTGTCTAACAACCACCATCTCCGCAGTAGTTAAAATTTCAAGTTAGGGGTCACCCTTGTACTTACCCACAAATAACATCCAATAAATCACCAAACTTCACACCCACCATATATCAGACACTATGTCTGACACTGTGCTAAGCTCTTGGCGATTCAGTGGTAAAGTTTATTGCCTTCTTGTAAGATGAATTTTTATTGGAGTTGTGTTACAATGTTGTGCTAGTTTTTTCTGTATAGCAAAATGAATCAGCCATACATATATTAATACATACGTCCCCTCCCTTTGGGGGATATATGTGTTATATAGCAATCAGCAATCAGTTTTTTTTTTAATGGGGTAAAGCTGCTTCCCAATGGGGTGTTATTTTTACCACACAGCAAAGTGAATCAGCCACACACACACAAAGCCCCTCATTTCTGGACTTCCTCCCCATTCAGGTCACACAGGGCATTAAGTATAGTTCCCACCCTACATTGCATTTTATCATTAGTTGTCTGTTGTATACACAGTATCAATAGTGTATGTGTATCAACACCAACCTCCCAGTTCCTCCCACCCACCCCCTTCCCCCCTTGGTATCCATACATTTGTCCTCTAAGTCTGTGTCTATACTTCTGTTTTGCAAATAAAATTATCTTTAAATGGTGGGCTTCAAGTGTAGTCTTACTGATCTAAAAGCGATTGAAATGGCAAGGCTAGAGTTCTGTTAGAAGGAGGGCAAGATGTGAAGATACAGATTAAAATTTCCATGTAGAAATGATCATTTAGGTCAGGGAATTATATACCAGATTAGCCTGGAAGTGAATATACAGAAAGAAGAAAAGATGGCCAAGAGCTACATTTATGTAGTAAGCAAGAGGACGCAAAACCATTAAGGGGTCAGAGAAGAAGTAAGTGGAAAAATAAAACAAGATCTAGGTTTGTGTTCAGTCAAACTGAGAGAAGAACTTCAGGAAAAGGAAAACAAGACGCAAAGTGAGATACTCCCAAAAGTTCAAGGTGAAGAAGGAAATAGTCAAAGGTTATTTGATGTGCAATTAGGAGGGCATTGACTGTCATGCGCTGAGAGCATTTCTCTATAGCGACAGTTGCAGAAGTCTCGTTTCAGGAGACAAAATGAGGACTATGAGGAAACAGAAGAGCCACATGTTATAAAATAGATAGCTAGTGGGAAGCTGCCGTGTAGCACAAGGAGCCTAGTTGATGCTCTGTGATGACCTAGAGGGCTGGGGTGGGGATGGTAGGGAGGCTCAAGAGAGAGAGGATAAATGAATACACATAGCTGATTCACTCTGTGGTACAGCAGAAATGAACACAACACTACAAAGCAATTACACTCCAATAATAAAAAAAAAGAGCCGCATTGTCTGTAAAGTTGGTGGTGTTCTTTCTAATATAACTTGTTAAAAAACATTATGGCTTCCTATGAATTTGACTGGGATTCATTAAGTGCTCCCAAAGCTACATCTGTAATTTTTGAGAGTCCTCTCTGTATTTAGGGTCACTGTTGGGCTCCTTGGGGACAAGGCTCTCATGGTTCTTTAAAGTCCTTTGTCAAGGCGAGAGGGTCTTCAAGGCATCATTTTAAATTGTCCTGTGCTCTTCAAAAGCTAGGGTAAAACAGATCACCAGCCCAGGTTGGATGCCTGAGACAAGTTCTCGGGCCTGGTGCGCCGGGAAGACCCAGAGGGATCGGGTAGAAAGGGAGGTGGAAGTGGGGATCGGGATGGGGAATACATGTAAATCCATGGCTGATTCATGTCAATGTATGACAAAAACCACTACAATATTGTAAAGTAGTTACCCTCCAACTAATAAAAAAATAAATAAAACATTTTAAAAAAGCTATCTTACAGCCACACTCATAGTTCGATCTTTACCCAATTTCCTACTTTAAGAATTTTTTCCTGGGAAAGACTGGGAATAAGAAATACTTTCATTTTCTAAGTTTCATTTCCAAGTTAACTTTACTTTCCACTACTGAGCTTAATTTTCCATTAGATATCCTACTTTTTCCTTGAAAGCCAAGCATCTCTTTCCTCAGTTCATTTATCACTCCAGGTATCTTATATACAGCTAAAAATTGGCATCAATACTTTCCACATTCTGCCTGGAAATCTCCTTGTTCATAGCCATAAGTTAATTATCTCTAACTTTTAAATTGCTATGGGTATGAAGTTTGGGCTTCCTTGGTGGCTCAGATGGTAAAGAATCTGCCTGCAGTGCAGGAGAGCTGGGTTCGATCCCTGGGCCAGGAAGATCTCCTGGAGGAGGGCATGGCAACCCACTCAACTATTCTTGCCTGGAGAATTCCATGGACAGAGGAGTCTGGTGGGCTACAGTCCATGGGGCCACAAAGAGTTGGACATGACTGAGACCCTAATACTTCCATGAAGTTTGCCAGTCTCTCCAACATTACCTACTGTGAATCATTCTCCAGCCTCCAACAGAACTTCCCTGTGATGGCTCAGTCTTCATTATCTTCATTATCTGTTCCTTCCAACATCCCTTCTGCTTGCATCTTCCACCTGATCCCCAAGCTACCGGCGCATGGTGAAGGTTTTTGTTAACCATCTCCGTGTAGCAATTTTTCTTTCATTTAGCCTTTGCTGTATTACAAACCACACCCAACAGTTCATGGCTTAAAAAGATTATTTATTCTTTCTCACAATTGCATGGTTTGTCTGAGCATCTCCTCTTTGGTCTGGGATTATTCATGAGGCTTGATTCTGCTGGAGGGTTGACTGGGCTGGAAGGTTCAAGATGTCCTCACTCACATGTGTGGAAGTTGGCTCTGCTACTTGCAAACATCACTTCTGCCACATTCTCTTGGCCCAAGCAAGCCACAAGACCAGGGTTTATTCAAGGGGCTAAGAAAAAGGCTCTTTGTCTGGAAGTGAGGAATGGCAAACTCATGCTTCGAAGGGGTAGACGTGTTAGCGTGAGAGGAAAACAGCCAACCGCATTTTGAAAAACAATTTTGAATTTTGCTGAAGTCCTATTTACTTATTTTTATCCCTGGTAAATGCTTTTTATGTTAACGCAAAAGTATTTTGCCTGTCCCAAGGTCAAAGTTTTTTTTTTTCCTAGAAGTTTTAAAAGTTTCACTTTTATGTTTAGGTTCTATGAACTACGTTGAATTAATTTTTGTGTACTGTGTGAAGAAGAGATCGAAGTTTGATTTTTTTTCATATGGTACCCAATTGATCCAACACAGTTTGTTGAAAAGACTGTCCTTCCCTCATTCAATTAACCTGTCAACTTTGTCAGAAATCAAATTGCCTGTATGTGTGTAGACCTACTTCCTGACTCTCTATTCATTCCCACAGATCTATTTATCTGTTCTCCTGCCAATACCACACTGTCTTGATTATTGTAGTTGTATAGTAGGTCTTAAAATCAGGTAGAGTAAATCTTGGAACTGTTTTTTCAAAGATGTTTTGGCATGGGGCTTCCCTGGTGGCTCAGACAATAAAGAATCTGCTTGCAATGAGGGAGACCTGGCTTCAATCCCTGGGTCAGGAAGATCCCCAGGAGAAGGGAATGTCTACCCACACCAGTATTCTTGCCTGGAGAACTCCATGGACAGAAGAGCCTGGTGGGCTACAGTCCAAGGGGCCACAAAAAGTTAGACACAACTGAGTGACTTAAAAAAAAAAAAAAAAAAAAACTAGTAGCTCTTAAAATCAGGTAGAGTAAATCTCAGAACTTTTTTTTTTTTCCAAAGATGTTTTGACATGTTTAGACCTTTACGTCTTCATATAAATTTCAAATTCAGATTGTCTACTTCTACGTAAAAATATTGTTAAGACTTCACTGGAAGTATGCTAACTCTGTACCATCAATTTGGAAAGGTTTGAAATTGTAACAAAACTGAATCTCCCAATTTACAAATGAATCTTTCCATTCAGTTAGGCTTCTTTTTATTTCTCACTGCAAATTTCTTTGTTGTTGTTGTTGTTTTTATTTTCAATAAGGAGGTCTTGCATCCTCTTCATTAAATTTATTCCTAAGTATTTTGTGTTTTTCCCCATGCTATTGAAAATTATTTTTAAAATATTTTATTTTCCAATTTTTTGTTGCTTATATGTGAAAAAGACAATTTTTGTATATTGCATTTATATCCTGAGAATGTGATAAACTCTTTTAAATTATATTCTTTTTATCTTCAACAAAGGAGGCAAGGATATACAATGGAAAAAAGACAACCTCTTTAACAAGTGGTGCTGGGAAAACTGGTCAACCACTTGTAAAAGAATGAAACTAGAACATTTCTAACACCATACACAAAAATAAACTCAAAATGGATTAAAGATCTAAATGTAAGAACAGAAACTATAAAACTCCTAGAGGAGAACATAGGCAAAACACTCTCCGACATGAATCACAGCAGGATTCTCTATGACCCACCTCCCAGAATATTGGAAATAAAAGCAAAACTAAACAAATGGGACCTAATGAAACTTAAAAGCTTTTGCACAACAAAGGAAACTATAAGCAAGGTGAAAAGACAGCCTTCAGAATGGGAGAAAATAATAGCAAATAAAGAAACAGACAAAGGATTAATCTCAAAAATATACAAGCAACTCCTGCAGCTCAATTCCAGAAAAATAAATGACCCAATCAAAAAATGGACCAAAGAACTAAACAGACATTTCTCCAAAGAAGACATACAGATGGCTAACAAACACATGAAAAGATGCTCAACATCACTCATTATCAGAGAAATGCAAATCAAAACCTCAATGAGGTACCATTATATGCCAGTCAGAATGGCTGCTATCCAAAAGTCTACAAGCAATAAATGCTGGTACATATACACTATGGAATATTACTCAGCCATTAAAAAGAATTCATTTGAATCAGTTCTAATGAGATGGATGAAACTGGAGCCCATTATACAGAGTGAAGTAAGCCAGAAAGATAAAGAACATTACAGCATACTAACACATATATATGGAATTTAGAAAGATGGTAATGATAACCCTATATGCAAAACAGAAAAAGAGACACAGAAATACAGAACAGACTTTTGGACTCTGTGGGAGAAGGCGAGGGTGGGATGTTTCAAGAGAACAGCATCAAAACATATATATTATCTATAGTGAAACAGATCACCAGCCCAGGTTGGATGCATGAGACAAGTGCTTGGGCCTGGTGCACTGGGAAGACCCAGAGGAATCGGGTGGAGAGGGAGGTGGGAGGGGGGATCAGGATGGGGAATACATGTAACTCCATGGCTGATTCATATCAATGTATGACAAAACCCACTTCAATATTGTAAAGTAATTAGCCTCCAACTAATAAAAATAAATGAAAAAAAATTATATCCTTTTTATATAGCTTTTTAAGACTTTTATATACAGTTTATTTTCTTCATAGACAAATAAATACAGTTTTATCTCTCCTGTTCTAATGCACGTGCTGTTTATTTCTATTTCATTCTTCATGCATTGGCTATGACCTCCAGAACAATTTTGAAAAGTAGTACTGAGGTCGTACATCTTGGCTTTGTTCCCAATCTGAGGGTATAAAAACCTTCAATACAACATCAAGTATGTGTTAAACATACCAACCAATCCTAAAGGAAATCAACCCTGAATACTCATTGGAAGGACTGATACTGAAGCTGAAGCTCTAATACTTTGGCCACCTGATGAGAAGAACTGACTCATTGGAAAAGACCCTCATCCTGGGAAAGATTGAAGTCAAAAGGAGAAGGGGGTGGGAGGGGATGAGATGGTTAGAGAGCACCACCAACTCAATGGACATGAATCTGAGCAAACTCCAGGAGAGAGTGAAGGACAGGGGACTGGCGTGCTGCAGTCCATGGGGTCGCAGAGTTGGACACAACTTAGTGACTGAACAACAACAATAACAGGCTTTTCATAGATTTCATAGGTGCCCTTGATCAGATTGAGAACATCTATTTCCCTCTCTAGATTTCTGAGAGCATTTATCATGGATGGGTGCATTTCTCCATGAATTTAAATTATTACATAATTTTCTCCTATATTCTGCTAATGTGGTAAATTGTATTATCAATAGAATTTTTAGATGGTTGAACCCTGTTGAACCCAACTAATATTTGTGAGGTAATTCCCACTGTTTTATAATGCATTATCACTTTTATATATTAATGGATTAGATTTGCTAACATTTTTTAAAGGATTTGTCCATCCACAGTCATGGGGCACGTTGGTCTGCAATTTTCTTTCTTGTGCCTTGTTTGGATTTCATATTAAGATAACCCTGGACTCAATAAATAAGTTCTGTCCTCTATTTTTGGAAAGAGCTTGATATTATATTTCTCAAGTGTTTATAGAATTTTCCAGAGAAACCATCTGTCCCTGAAGCATCTTTGTAGAACATTCTGATTCTAAACAATTTATAAATTTCATCTAAGTCATCACAATTTTCGACACATACTTGCATACAGTATCCCTTTATTTTGAAATTTGAGGGTCTGTAAATCTATCCCATTTTAAAAATTCCTGGTATTTCTCTAGGGTTTCCCTGATGGCTCAGTAGCAACGAATAAACCTGCCAATGCAGGAGACACAGGCTTGATCCCTTGATCCCACATGTTGCGGGGCAACTAAGACCATGTGCCAGAATTATTGAGCCTATGTTCTGGGGCCTGGGAACCACGACCACTGAAGCCCACAGCCCTCGACCTCAGGATCTGTGCAACAGGAGAAGCCACTGCCGTGAGAAGCCCACACACTGCAGCTAGAAAGTCGCCCCCATTTGACGCAACTAGAGAAAAGCCCACAGAGCAACGAAGACCCAGCACAGTCAAAATTAAATTTTTCTTTTAAAACTCCTGGTACTTTTCTCTTTTTCTCTTCATCAGTCTAGCTAAAAGCCTATCAATTTGTTTCTAAAAGGCAACTTTACTATTATGTATTTACTCTATTATTTTCCCCCCGCTTTATATGTTTTCATCTCAATTGGTTTTTTCTACTTATTTGAATTCAGCTTGTTCTTTTTTTATCTAGTTATTCATAGCAGAGGCTTAGGTAATTGATTTTTATCTCATTCATCTCTAATATGAGTATGTATTTAGGCTATAGGGCTTCCCTGGTGGCCCAGGGGTGAAGAATCCGCCTGCAACACAGGAAACAGCTTCCATTCCTGGGTTGGGAAGATCCCCTGGAGAAAGCAATGGCAAGCCACTCCAGCATTTTTGCTTGGAAAATCCCATGAACAGAGGAACCTAGTGGGCTACAGCCCATGTCACGGGGTTGAAAGAGTCAGACACAACTTAGTGACTAATCCATCAGCATTCAAGCTGTATATTTTCCCTCAGAATTATTTTAGTAGCATTCCATATATTTTGATATATTTTCACTATTATTTCATTCAAAATATTTTCTAATTTAATTTTTTCTTTGAAAAACAGATTTTAAGAATTTGTGAAATGAACTGTTTCATTTTTCAAATTTTGATGAATTTTCTAGATAGCTTTCTGTCATGGATTTCTAGTTTAATTATGTCATGTTCTAGAAACACTCTGTATAGTTAATCCATAAAAATGTAATAGACATTATGGTCCTGTATATGTTCTATTATTGAGAATTCCATATACACTTGAAAAAGAATGTGTATTATGTGGTTACTGAATATAATAATCTATAAATTTCAATTAGATCAAGATGGTTGATACTGTTCAAATTTCCCATACTCTCACTGATTTTTTTCCTACTTGTTCTAGCAATTACTGATAGATATTAAAATATTAATTTAACTATAACTGTAACATTTTCAATTTTTTCTCTTCTGTCAATTTTCATTTCTGTTTTATTTTTTTTATTTTTTTTTTTATTAGTTGGAGGCTAATTACTTCACAACATTTCAGTGGGTTTTGTCATACATTGATATGAATCAGCCATAGAGTTACACGTATTCCCCATCCCGATCCCCCCTCCCACCTCCCTCTCCACCGATTCCTCTGGGTCTTCCCAGTGCACCAGGCCCGAGCACTTGTCTCATGCATCCCACCTGGCTGGTGATCTGTTTCACCATAGATAGTACACATGCTGTTCTTTTGAAATATCCCACCCTCACATTCTCCCACAGAGTTCAAAAGTCTGTTCTGTATTTCTGTGTCTCTTTTTCTGTTTTGCATATAGGGTTATCGTTACCATTTTTCTAAATTCCATATCTATGCGTTAGTATGCTATAACGTTCTTTATCTTTCTGGCTTACTTCACTCTGTATAAGGGGCTCCAGTTTCATCCATCTCATTAGGACTGATTCACATGAATTCTTTTTAACGGCTGAGTAATATTCCATGGTGTATATGTACCACAGCTTCCTTATCCATTCATCTGCTGATGGGCATCTAGGTTGCTTCCATGTCCTGGCTATTATAAACAGTGCTGCGATGAACATTGGGGTGCACGTGTCTCTTTCAGATCTGGTTTTCCTCAGTGTGTATGCCCAGAAGTGGGATTGCTGGGTCATATGGCAGTTCTATTTCCAGTTTTTTTAAGAAATCTCCACACTGTTCTCCATAGTGGCTGTACTAGTTTGCATTCCCACCCACAGTGTAAGAGGGTTCCCTTTTCTCCACACCCTCTCCAGCATTTATTGCTTGTAGACTTTTGGATAGCAGCCATCCTGACTGGCGTGTAATGGTACCTCATTGTGGTTTTGATTTGCATTTCTCTGATAATGAGTGATGTTGAGCATCTTTTCATGTGTTTGTTAGCCATCTGTATGTCTTCTTTGGAGAAATGTCTGTTTAGTTCTTTGGCCCATTTTTTGATTGGGTCATTTATTTTTCTGGAATTGAGCTGCAGGAGTTGCTTGTATATTTTTGAGATTAATCCTTTGTCTGTTTCTTCATTTGCTATTATTTTCTCCCAATCTGAGGGCTGTCTTTTCACCTTGCTTATAGTTTCCTTTGTTGTGCAAAAGCTTTTAAGTTTCATTAGGTCCCATTTGTTTAGTTTGCTTTTATTTCCAATATTCTGGGAGGTGGGTCATAGAGGATCTTGCTGTGATTTATGTCGGAGAGTGTTTTGCCTATGTTCTCCTCTAGGAAGTTTCTGGTCTTACATTTAGATCTTTAATCCATTTTGAGTTTTTTTTTGTGTATGGTGTTAGAAAGTGTTCTAGTTTCATTCTTTTGCAAGTGGTTGACCAGTTTTCCCAGCACCACTTGTTAAAGAGGTTGTCTTTTTTCCATTGTATATCCTTGCCTCCTTTGTCAAAGATAAGGTGTCCATAGGTTCGTGGATTTATCTCTGGGCTTTCTATTCTGTTCCATTGATCTATATTTCTGTCTTTGTGCCAGTACCATACTGTCTTGATGACTGTGGCTTTGTAGTAGAGTCTGAAGTCAGGCAGGTTGATTCCTCCAGTTCCATTCTTCTTTCTCAAGATTACTTTGGCTATTCGAGGTTTTTTGTATTTCCATACAAATTGTGAAATTCTTTGGTCTAGTTCTGTGAAAAATACCGTTGGTAGCTTGATAGGGATTGCATTGAATCTATAGATTGCTTTGGGTAGAATAGCCATTTTGACAATATTGTTCTTCCAATCCATGAACACGGTATGTTTCTCCATCTGTTTGTGTCCTCTTTGATTTCTTTCATCAGTGTTTTATAGTTTTCTATGTATAGGTCTTTTGTTTCTTTAGGTAGATATACTCCTAAGTATTTTATTGTTTTTGTTGCAATGGTGAATGGTATTGTTTCCTTAATTTCTCTTTCTGTTTTTTCATTGTTAGTGTATAGGAATGCAAGGGATTTCTGTGTGTTAATTTTATATCCTGCAACTTTACTATATTCATTGATTAGCTCTAGTAATTTTCTGGTAGAGTCTTTAGGGTTTTCTATGTAGAGGATCATGTCATCTGCAAACAGTGAGAGTTTCACTTCTTCTTTTCCTATCTGGATTCCTTTTACTTCTTTTTCTGCTCTGATTGCTGTGGCCAAAACTTCCAACACTATGTTGAATAGTAGTGGTGAGAGTGGGCACCCTTGTCTTGTTCCTGATTTCAGGGGAAATGCTTTCAATTTTTCACCATTGAGGGTGATGCTTGCTGTGGGTTTGTCATATATAGCTTTTATTATGTTGAGGTATGTTCCTTCTATTCCTGCTTTTTGGAGAGTTTTAATCATAAATGAGTGTTGAATTTTGTCAAAGGCTTTCTCTGCATCTATTGAGATAATCATATGGTTTTTATCTTTCAATTTGTTAATGTGGTGTATTACATTGATTGATTTGCGGATATTAAAGAATCCTTGCATTCCTGGGATAAAGCCCACTTGGTCATGGTGTATGATTTTTTTAATATGTTGTTGGATTCTGTTTGTTAGAATTTTGTTAAGGATTTCATTTCTGTTTTAAAACTTTGTTATAAAGTGTGTACATACTAGGATTGTCATGTCTTTTTTCCTCCTATGGTGAGAAGTTTTTAATTTTTATCAAGATTATAATATGACAAAATATAAAGATAAGCATGTTTTTGTTACCTTTCAAACATACTATAAAAGTTAACTTGGTATTATTATATGAACACAACTGTAAAATACCATATATACTATAATGTAGACAAAGAGATGAATAAAAAAATGAACAGATGATCAGACACATAACATTAGCACGTGTGTGTGTGTTAGCCACTCAGTCGTGTTCGACTCTTTGTGACCCCACAGACAGTGGCCCGCCAGGCTTCTCTGTCCATGGGATTCTCCAGGCAAGAACACTGGAATGGATTACCATTCCCTTCTCCAGAGGAACTTCCCAACCCAGGGATCAAACACTGGTCTCCTGCATTGCAGGCAGGTTCTTTACTGTTTGAGCTACAGGGAAGTCCTAAAAGGATTGGCAGCAACGGGATTCAAACCCATGCCCCCAAAGAGACTGGAGCCTTAATCCAGCACCTTAGATCTCTCAGCCATGCCACCACTAGCATGATCATCTCTTAAAGACAGATGCCTTTAGAAACAAACATTTAACATGAATAACATTAAATATATGAGCTCTTAATTTACTTCAACATATTCTATGACTAAGAGGAAAAAAATGGCTGAACTAATAAGACTGTGATATAGTGTATTGATCAATGATACAGTGTATCATTTTGTTGTTTGTTGTTCAGTCGCTCAGTCATGTCTGACTCTTTGTGACCCCCTGGACTGGAGCAGGCCAGTCTTCCCTGTCCTTCACCATTTCCAGGAGCTTGCTCAAACTCATGTCCATTGAGTTTTTGGTGATGCAATCCAACTATCTCATCCTCTGTCATCCCTTTCTCCTCCGGCCTTCTATCTTTCCCAGCATCAGGGTCTTTAGCAAAGAGTCAGCTCTTCCCATCAGGTGGCCAAACTGCTGGAGCTTCAGCTTCCGCATCAGTCCTTCCAATGAATATTCAGGACTGATTTCCTTCAGGATTGACAGTTTTGATCTCCTTGCAGTCGAAGGGACTCTCAAGAGCCTTCTCCAACACCACAGTTCGAAAGCACCAATTGTTCGGTGTTTAGCCTTCTTTATGGTCCAACTCTCATATCCATACATGACTGCTGGAAAAACCATAGCTTTGACTATACAGAATTTTGTCATTAAAGTAATGTCTCTTTCCTTTAATATGCTAAGTTTGTCATAGCTTTTCTTCCAAGGAGCAAGTGTCTTTTAGTTTCATGGCTGCAGTCACCATCTGCAGTGATTTTGGAGCCGAAGAAAATAAAGTCTTTCACTGTTTCCATTGTTTCCCCATCTATATGTCATGAAGTGATGGGACAGGATGCCATGATCTTAGTTTTCTGAATGTTGAGTTTTAAGCCAGCTTTTTCACTCTTATCTTTTACCTTCATCAAGAGGCTCTTTAGTTCCTCTTCACTTTCTGCTATAAGGGTGGTATCATCTGCATATCTATGGTTATTGATGTTTCTCCCAGCAATCTTAATTCTAGCTTGTGATTTATTCAGCCCAGTTTTCTGCCTGATGTATTCTGCATATAAGTTAAATAAGCAGGGTGACAATATACAATCTTGACACACTCCTGTCCCAATTTTGAACCAGTCTGTTGTTCCATGTTCAGTTCTAACTGTTGCTTCCTGACCTGCATACAGATTTCCCAGGAGGCAGGTCTGGTATTTCCATCCCTTTAAGAATTTTCTACAGTTTGTTGTGATCCACACAGTCACTTCAGCATAGTCAATGAAGCAGAAGTAGAAGTATATGTTCATGTGGAATCCTCTTGCTCTTTCTATGATCCAACAGATGTTGGCAATTCAATCTCTGGCTCCTCTGCCTTTTCTAAGTCTAGCTTGTACATCTGGAAGTTCTCTGTTCACATACTGCTGAAGTCCAGCTTGGAGTATTTTGAGCATGATCTTAGCAACATGTGAAATGATGCAATTGTGTAGTAGTTTGAACATTCTTTGGCATTGCCCTTCTTTGGGTTGGAGTGAAAACTGATCTTTTCCAGTCCTGTGGCCATTGCTGAGTTTTCCAAATTTGCGGGCATATTGAGTACAGCACTTTAACAGCATCATCTTTCAGGATTGATGGAATTCTACAATGATATAGTGTATTAATTATATACTATAATTACAGCTCAGCTGGAATTCCACAATGATATAGTGTATTAATCATTTCAATAAACTTTGTAATAGCTTTATTGAGATATAATTTATCTACCATATAGTTCTCACATTTAAAGTATAAAATTTAATGGGTTTTAGTATATTCACATGGAGAAGGCAATGGTAACCCACTCCGGTACTCTTGCCTGGAAAATCCCATGGGCGGAGTAGCCTGGTAGGCTGAAGTCCATGGGGTCTCGAAGAGTGGGACACGACTGAGCAACTTCACTTTCACTTTTCACTTTCGTGCATTGGAGAAGGAAATGGCAACCCACTCCAGTGTTCTTGCCTGGAGAATCCCAGGGACGGGGGAGCCTGGTGGGCTGCCATCTATGGGGTCGCACAGAGTCGGACACGACTGAAGTAACTTAGCCGCAGCAGCAGCAGCAGCGGTGTCCTATCTCAGGCAGAAATCTGAGAGTGTTCCTGCAGGCTGTCCTACCGCAATGATCACCAAAGCAAATTAACAGGATGAATACAGATGGGAAAGCAGAGCTGAGTAGGTGAAAGGAGTGAGGGCTGAGATCAGAAAGAGTTAATCAGCGTACAACGCCAAGTTCAAACCGGAGTAACTAGGAGAACCAGATTCTAGGACCCAATTTGAGCTCGAACTACTAGAACAAGACAAAGAAGCCGACGCTTACACTAGGCTGTTGTCCGGCTCTCCCTCTGCTTTAGCTGGCCGCACACCTAGAACTGCCTGGACTCAGCATCTCACCCTGTGAACTAAACAGTTAGCTCTTAATTTATCCGCCATCTCCATGAACAGTATATGGGGGTGGAGCTGGAACAGAGATTGAGAGAGAGAGAGAATAATATTTATTGAACAACCAAACTCTATTACGCACTGAAAGGGCAATTCCTATTTGAAAACTACCCCCATGGCTTAGTTATTTTGGTTTATCTTTCCTTTGCACTCCTGTAGCCTGGCAAAAAGAGTAGAAGAAATGAAAGCAATTACAGATGCTTTATAAATACTGCAGCATAATAAAGGCGGTTGGTGGAGTGGGTAAAGACATGTTTTCAAGACATCAGTTATTTATACAGTTTTTGAAATTTGAGATTTGGCCTTTTGCAGGTTCATCAGTCAGCCGAATTGGGAGCAAAGAGATTTTGAGTTTCCAAATTCTCCTTGAGGGCCCTTCCCAGAGCCCTTGGTGGGCATTCTTTGTCTACTGAGCTTTCCTGCTCTATCCGTCACTCCTTGCTTGGTGGAATTCGAAGTGGTAACATAAAACCCAGGGAAAGGAACCAGTTTTTAATACCCAAACCACCAAGTCTGAATCTGAGTTTGTAAGCCTCCAAGGCTTTATAAAGCGAGAGGATAACGTCAGCTTAGGACTTACCTCAAACCACGAGACATTTAAATTCTGATTTATGATGTAGGCTGGATCAACACAAGCTATCAGGAAGTCTCATGTTCCATCCCTGTTTTTATAAATGTAAAGTTAAAGTCAAAGGACTGAACCTGCCTGGTTAATGGAATAGATTGTAGAGCTGACAGAGGTAGTTGGAGGTCAAAGGAACAGACCAGCACAACTTATGTTTCCTTCTCAGATCTGCCCACAATTGCAAAATGATCACACTTACCAGGTGGCACAGTGGTAAAGAATTCACCTGCCAATGCAGGAGATGCAGGTTTGATCCCTGGGTCAGGAACATCTTCTGGAGGAAGAAATGGCTACCCACCCCAGTATTCTCCCCTGGAAAATCCCATGGACAGAAGAGCCTGGTGGGCTGCAGTCCATGGGGTCACAAAGAGTAGGACACGACTCAGTATGCACACACATACACATAAAATGACCATAATCAGACTCCTCTTACTCTCTTAGGGTCTTCAGCCCCAGTTAGGAGGAGACTCTGCCTTGGACCTTGCACTCAGAGGGCCATGTTTTGACCCTACAGCTAAGGGGGAGGACATAGGTTCAAGGGGAATATGCCCACCTGGAACCCATGCCTGCCCTCTAGACATTTCTCCATGGAGCCCTGGAATTCCTGGCACAAATGCCCCTGAGACCACTTTCAGATCTTGGACAGTTTTCTTCCAAGACTCTCCTCCCAAATGTTGACTAAACCACAAATATGGTTACCAATTTCCCAACCACTGAGCAAAGGATGTCTGTAATCAGAGTATGTGACTGGAGCTTGATCATGGGTTGTGTCTGTGTAACTATATGTGTGCCAGTTGAATGTTTCAAAGATGAGATAGATCTGGTTAAAGGTAAGAAGATGACAGGGGGATTCCCAGGTGGCTCAGTGGTAAAGAATTCACCTGCAATTCAGGAGACCTGGGTTCAATCCCTGGGTCGGGAAGATCCTCTGGAGGAGGGCATGGCAACCCACTCCAGTATTCTTGCCTGGGAAATCCCAAGGACAGAGGAGCCTGGTGGACTACAGTTCATGGGGTCGCAAAGAGTTGGACACGACTGAATGACTGAGCGCACACGCATGCAAGAAGATGAGAGGAAAGCTGAAGACTGGCTCCTTCTAGGCTGCTAAGGAATCCCAGAATTTAAATACAATCTAGCCTTCCAGGTCCTGATAAAAACGTACTTGTTAAAATATGAAGCTAGAGCATATTTTATTCAACATTTTTAAAGGCTGAATTATAAATTTTAAATATTTAGACATATGTATGTGGGCCACCATTTATATTCTTGTCTTGGGCCCCACAAATACTAAAGGAGAGCCTATTTCTACAACTTTTCCTTTTCCTGGGTCATAAACATATTGGCTATAACTAACAATGGGTGTTTAAAGGCCCTTAGAAACCTCAAGAATATCAAACTATTTTTATTTCTCTCCCTTCAAGTTCCAAGTCATTGTTGAGAGCAGTCTAGAATTTGTTCAGGTTAATAGCAAAGTCACTCATTACAAAGAGTTACAAAATGTATGGCAAACTGTAAAATCTCCAAAGCACAGGTATATTTTCAGAAAACTAGGACAATTCTAGCCACTATTAATTTTTCAAATCCATATAACATACTATGCTTCTATGTCCATACTGCCAGAAGATCACAAGTATTTTTTTAAATATTTTATGTCTCTATTTGGCTGCACCATCTCTTAGCTGCAGCATGGGATCTTCGATCTTCATTGCAGCATGCAAGAACTTTAGTTGTGGCATGTGAACTCAGTTTGAAGCATATGGGATCGAGTTCCCTGAACAGAGACCAAACTCAGGCCCCTTACATTGGGTGTGCACAGTCTTAGCCATTGGATCACCAGGGAAGTCCCAATCATGAGTAATTTTTTAAATTTATAAAATAAAAATCAGTTGATCTTCCATAACGGGGCATGGTATGTTTATGCCATGGATGTTCATAACTATCAGTTCAGTTGCTCTGTCGTGTCCGACTCTTTGCAACCCCATGGACTGTAGCATGCCAGGTTTCCCTGTCCATCACCAATTCCTGGAGTCTACCCAAACGTATGTCCATTGAGTTGGTGATGCCATCCAACTATCTCATCCTCTGTCATCCCCTTCTCCTCCTGCCCTCAATCTTTCCCAGCATCAGGGTCTTTTCCAAAGAATCAGCTCTTGCACATGAGGTGGCCAAAGTATTGCAGTTTCAGTTTCAACATCAGTCCTTCCTATGAATATTTAGGACTGGTCTTCTTTAGGATGGACTGGTTGGATCTCCTTGCAGTCCAAGGGACTCTGAAGAGTCTTCTCCAACACCACAGTTCAAAAGCATCAATTCTTCGGTGCTCAGTTTTCTTTACAGTCCAACTCTCACATCCATACATGACCACTGGAAAAACCATAGCTTTGACTAGATGGACCTTTGTTGGCAAAGTAATGTCTCTGCTTTTTAATATGCTGTCTAGGTTGGTCATAACTTTCCTTCCAAGGAGTAAGCGGCTATTAATATCATGGTTGCAGTCACCATCTGCAGTGATTTTGGAGCCCAGAAAAATAAAGTCAGCCACTGTTTCCATTGTTTCCCCATCTATTTGCCATGAAGTGATGGGACCAGATGCCATGATCTTAGTTTTCTGAATGTTGAGCCAACTTTTTCACTCTTCTCTTTCATTTTCATCAAGAGGATCTTTAGTTCTTCACTTTCTGCCATAAGGGTGGTGTCATCTGCATATCTGAGGTTATTGACATTTCTCCCAGCAATTTTGATTCCAGACTGTGTTTCATCTAGCCCAGTGTTTCTCATGATGTACTCTGTATATAAGTTAAATAAGCAGGGTGACAATATACAGCCTTGACGTACTCCTTTTCCTGTTTGGAACCAGTCTGTTGTTCCATGTCCAGTTCTAACTGTTGCATCCTGACCTGCATACAGATTTCTCAAGAGGCAGGTCAGGTGGTCTGGTATTCCCATCTGTTTCAGAATTTTCCATAGTTTATTGTGATCCACACAATCAAAGGCTTTGGCATAGTCAATAAAGCAGAAATAGATGTTTTTCTGGAACTCTCTTGCTTTTTCGATGATCCAGAGGATGTTGGCAATTTGATCTCTGGTTCCTCTGCCTTTTCTAAAACCAGCTTGAACATCTGGAAGTTCACAGTTCACATATCGCTAAAGCCTTGCTTGGAGAATTTTGAGCATTACTTTGCTAGCGTGTGAGATGAGTGCAATTGTGCAGTAGTTTGAGCATTCTTTGGCATTGCCTTACTTTGGGATTAGAATGAAAACTGACCTTTCCCAGTCCTGTGGCCACTGCTGAGTTTTCCAAATTTGCTGGCATATTGAATGAAGCACTTTCACAGCATCATCTTTTAGGATTTGAAATAGCTCAATTGGAATTCCATCACCTCTACTAGCTTTGTTCATAGTGATGCTTCCTAAGGCCCACTTGACTTCACATTCCAGGATGTCTGGCTCTAGGTGAATGTGAGTGATCACACCATCGTGATTATCTGGGTCGTAAAGATTTTTTTGTACAATTCTTCCATGTATTCTTGCCACCTCTTCTTAATATCTTCTGCTTCTGTTAGGCCCATACCATTTCTGTCCTTTATTGAGCCCATCTTTGCATGAAATATTCCCTTGGTATCTCTAAATTTCTTGAAGAGATCTCTAGTCTTTCCCATTCTACTCTTTTCCTCTATTTCTTCCCACTGATCACTGAGGAAGGCTTTCTTATCTCTCCTTGTTATTCTTTGGAACTTGTAACTAACTATAAGATAATGTAATAAGAACTGTCATAGAAATGTGCCTGTGAAGCTGTATAATAGGGACTTTAAAGTACACAGTTAAAAGCAGCCAAGAAGAAGAGGCTCACTAAACCTCGGGACTGGACAACCTAAGGATCAGCACAATAAGTGAAAATAGACCCAGGTATGTCACCATGAAGTTCTGGAGCACCAGGGGAAAGAGAGACTTAAAATAGCTTCTCAAAAGAAAATACTACAATATTGTAAAGTCATCAGCCTCCAATTAAAATAAATTAATCAATTTTAAAAAAGAAAAATGTAGCAGATAAACAAAACAATGGTTAAATCTCAGAAAAATACATACTTGTGCGAGGAAAGAAGAAGATTACAGTACTCTATGTGACTCCGCCATGAATAGGATTTACGGACTCACATTAATTTAAAGACTGATGATAGATCTAACCAAAATTATATGTTTGTTTTGGGAGAATGGAAATATTAATGTTGTGCATGTATTTGCTGGTAGAAGAGTGACAGGGATGAAAATCTACATCTTTCATAAGTGGCAGATTATTCTAATGTGTAGGCTTCCCTGGTGGCTCAGTCAGTAAAGAATCTGACTGCAATGCGGGAGACCTGGGTTCAATCCCTGGGTTGGGAAGATCCTCTGGAGGAGGGCATGGCAACCCACTGCAGTATTCTTGCCTGGAGAATCCCATGGACAGAGGAGCCTGGTGGGCTGCAGTCCATGGGGTCACAGAGAGTCGGACACGACTGAGTGACTAAGCACACTTTATGTGTAAAACTGAAAAATCAAAAATGATACTATACACAGATTACTTAGATACATGGTGGTAAATATTTTTAAGACTATTTTTAATGTGAATCGTTTTTAGTATTTATTGAATTTGTTACAATATAGTTTCTGTTTTAATTTTCACTTTTTTTGGCTGCAAGGCACAAGGTATCTTAACTCCATGACCAGGCATTGACCCACAGCCCCTTCACTGAAAGGTGAAGTTCATCACAAGATTCTCAGGGAGGTAAATGCTCTTTAAAAAAAAAAAAAAAAAACGCAAAACTTAGAGTTGAAAGTGGTCACCTCTGGGAAACAGGGTATCAGAGACAGTATGGAGAAGGGGCATGGACTTCTGTGTGACATAATTCATTCTGTAGAGATGGTTGATACTTTAAACTATGAGCATACATAACTTTGATTAAAACTACATCTTTTTTTTTTTTTTTTTTTAATTTTTTTTAATTTTTTTATTAGTTGGAGGCTAATTACTTCACAACATTTCAGTGGAAAACTACATCTTTTTAAAAATCTGGATTTTAAAAGCTTTTGGTTGGAGGAAAAAATAAGTGAGAGGGCTTCGCCAGATGACAGTCAAAATATTTAAATGCATACATGGTTTCTTAGTGGGAAAAGTTTACTTTCACATACACAATCTGACAAAATTCTATCAGCTTTTCCCTGTTATAGGTTATTATCACCCTCATTTTATAGATTAAGAAATTCAGGTTTAGGGATGTGAAATGCTTTGTCAAAGTCCACACTAGGGACTCCCTTAGTGGTTCAGAGACTAAGACTCCGCACTCCCAGTGCAGGGGGTCCGGGTTCCATCCCTGGTCAGATCCCACAGGCCACAACTAAGAGTTCACAGGCCACAACTGAAGATCCCACAGGCTGCACCTAAAGGTCCAGCATGCTCTGCATGTCATAATGAAGGCTGAAGATCCCACAGACGCAGCTATGACCTGGCACAGCCAAATAAATAAATAAAAAAAAACAATCAAGTTCACTTGCAAGGATGTGGCCAAAGTGAGATGGGACCGCAGGTCTTCTGACTCAGGTCCTTCCTCTGTGCCATGGCTGCCTTCTAAAGCAGTTCTTTGAGCTTAGGGTATTTTGTAAATGCAAGGCTGCCTTATTCTTAGGGTATTAGTGGAAATGGAGGTATTTGGCATTACAGAAGGGAAGCACTTTGCAGATAATCTAGCTCAACCCTCTCATTGCACATCTAAGTAATGTGAAGCTCAGAAAAGACTTCAGGCCACCAAAATATTAAGTGGACAGGAGAAGAATTTCATCAATAGAAAGCTTAGCTTAAACTTTCTTCAGCTTCTGAGGTCCAGAAGTCTTTGTATCATTCTGACAAGGAAGGATCTATTTTATCTTGAAAAGTGAAAGTGTTAGTCACTCAGTCATGTCTGACTTTTTGCAGCCCCATGGACTGTAGCCCACCAGGCTCCTCTGTCCATGGAGTTCTCCAGGCAAGAGTACTGGAATGGGTTGCCAAGCCCTCCTCCAGGGGATCTCTCCAGGCCAGGGATCAAACCTGGGTCTCCTGCATTTCAGGCAGATTTTTTTACCATCTGAGCCACAGAAATTAGGGTTCATCAAGACAAAGTGCATAGTCTGATTCAACAAAGAAATGGAATTTTCCCTTGAGCAGTCACTTCTAGTCCACTCCTTCAGGGTAGGATCTTCATAGATTACACAATAAAAGGGAGATAAGATTTTTTCCTGCATGAATCTGCTCCTGTGCCACCTTGCCTGTCTTGAGCATGGCTGTAACGGAATCCTTCCACGGTAACCTATCCAATTCCATTTCTGCTACGAGAAAACCCAGCGAAAGGAAATCCTTACGACATTTTATAGTTTCTCTCATTATCAAAGTGGCCTCATAGACTTGTTTCCCAAGCATTTATAGCCTGATGGCCTGACAGCTGTCTACGCAGGAATGACCATGTGAAAGAGTCCAGCAAAGCTCCCCACATGGCAAGAACTGAGGAAAGTTTATTTTGCTGGTAGCACACATGGCTTTTCAAACAAGCAAGTTCTTTCTGAGGTCAATTAAACCTGCGTTCAGTAAAATCACATGGGAGACAAGAAGGCTGGGAATGTCAGTTATTGATTACATCTAGGTTACACCTAGAGAGAGGCTCTTCTGGCCCAACTTGATTAAAAATCATTCCCAAATCTAAATTTCCACAACATTATATCGTTTCCTTTATTCCCATCCATCATCTCTCCTCCATATCCCCCCACCTCCCTGAGTTTTCAGAAGATGGTTCAGTCATTTGTGCTTTATTGTACCTTATTCAGTTGAAAGAAAGCCTGACCCTGGAATGAGGCAGGGCACCATTGGGGAAAGTAATGGATATTTTTCTTGTCAAGGTAAACAGGAAATCAGGACAGAGAATTCTAACACTTCATTTACTAGCATCATCATGGGATGAGAGCCACAATATAAGAGTGTTTTCCAGGGCTCAAAGCCAAGTTATACTTCCTACTTTACGTAAGTTACTTAAGCTCACAAAGCCTCCACTCCTCAGCTCTAAGACGGAGTTGATGACGTCTTTTTCACCCACTGTTATGAGTATTAAATGAAAGAACACATGCAATGTCTCTACCTATACTTCCAGCCACAGTACACTTTGAGTGTTAATTCACTTCCCTAAACTCTGAAAGTATCAAAACTCCAAGGGAAAAATTACATATAAATCTCTTACTTCCCTGCGTGCGTGGCTGCTAAGTTGCTTCAAGTCATGTCTGACTCTTTGCGACCCATGGACTGTAGCCTGCCAGGCTCCTCTGTCCATGGGATTCTGCAGGCAAGAACACTGGAGTGGGTGCCACGCCCTCCTCCAGGGGTTCTTCCCAACCCAGGGATCAAACCTGCATCTCTTGTGTCTCCTGCATTTGCAGGCAAGCTCTTTACCACTAGTACCATACATTACTTCCCTGACTTGTCAGTAAATATGTAGTATTCATGCCTCAGCCATGGGCTGGCCTCATTTGCCAGTAAGATGACACCTTATGTCTAATGGTAGAAAATTGCAATCACTTACTTAGATAAACTCAATAAAATAGAGGTTGATGCCAAAAGTGGAAAAAATGAAATTATGCCCCTAGGTTGTTGATGTTTCTTCCAGAGAATAAATGAAAATAAAAATTTTAAGATTTGATCATGGATTCAATTATAGTATGAACCAAATAAAGTGCCTATTTGCAGCAAATAATCTATTTCTGTTACTATATGATACAAAAACATTAAACATTTGTGGAGGTTCATATGCTCTGGTTCTACTCATGAGCTTTGTAACCTTGAGGAAAGTGAAAGCATTAGTCGCTTAGCCGTGTCGGACTATAGCCCTCTAGGCTCCTATATCCATGGGATTCTCTAGGCAAGTATATTGGAGTGGGTTGCCATTTCCTTCTCCAGGGGATCTTCCTGACCCAGGGATTGAACCCAGGTCTCCCACATGGCAGGCGGATGCTTTACTGTCTGAGCCACCGGGGAAGCCCCAACCTTGAGGAAACATTTCTTAATCCTGAGCCTTTGTCTTCTCAGTTGTAAGACAAATCTTACCTTCCTTAAGGCATAAGCACCTGATTCACACTAAGTCGACAAATGATAGCATTTGTTTTTATCAATAATGATATAATTAATCATCATAACACAGGTGGGATCCTTATTTTTTCATCAAAATTTAAACCAAGTTACACCAAGTATTAGAACAACTCAGTCAATTTTGCTTCTCTTGACTAGATGCTTCCTCAATGATTGAAAATAAGATTAATTCCACTGATACATTCTTCCAACAGGTTCCATTATTTACTTGTATTGATCATCTATGATTATCAAGTTCACACTATTGGATAGCTCTAAAGGAAAAACAGAAGGGGCTCTGACATTTATTTTCTACTCTATACAAGGCACTGGGCTACATGCTTCAGCACACATCAATCGTGTTATTTGTTTCTACTAAAAACTATACAAAGGGAGAACTAAGCTGACCATTTTATTATTAATACCGTAAGGAAACTGAGAGGCTTCCCTGGTGGCTCATTGGTAAAGAATCCTTCTGCCAAACCCGAGACACTGGTTCGATCCCTGGGTCGGGAAGATCCCCTGGAGAAGGAAATGGGAACCCATTCCAGTATTCTTGCCTGGGAAATCCCAGGGACAGAGGAGCCTGGCAGGCTACAGTCCATGGGATCACAAAAGAGACAAGACTTAGCAACTAAACAACCATAACATAGGAAACTGAGGTTTGTGGAAGTTAAATGCATTGCCGATGGTTTGTGGCAGAGCTTGGATTAAAATCAGGGTAATGTCAGATTTCAAAGCCCACACACTCCATTTCATCAGAGACAGATGTGTTCCTTTGGGATTACAAAAGATGGGAGGCAGTTTGCATTTGAAGAACATTTCTTTTTCAGAGTCCTGTGAGAAGCAAAGAATCTCTGTATATAGTCTAAAGAGAGCAATGTTTCCTCCAATTTATTGGTTCTCTTTTATTTAGCATTTTCCAAATCCTTGAAAAAAATGAATAAAAAATTATCTTCCAGTGAAAAATGAATTCATCAAAATGCATGGATATTTCTTGACTGCAATGAGATTTTCTCTAAATCTTCTGTTTTGTTGTTGTTGTTTAGTCACTAAGTTGCATTCCACTCTTTGCGACTGTGGCCCACCAGGCTCCTCTCTCCATGGGATTTTTCAGGCAGGAATACTGGAGAGGGTTGCCATTTCCTTCTCCAGAGGATCTTCACAACCCAGGGATTGGACTTGAGTCTCCTGCTTGGCAGGCAGAGTCGTAACCACTGAGCAACCTGGGAAGTCCCAAATCTTTTGTTTTACATACTATCTGAACATACCACCTTCACTGAATTGTGGTTCTTCTCTCTCTTGCTCCTTCTGTTTCATTCGCATGGTGCTCTGGGGTTAAAAGATGTACCTACTTGTAAAAAGAGAAAATCAAAAGTACTATTTTTATGAAAACATTCCCATTGATCAGAAGGAGAAAATGGATCCACTTTTCCAAGAGATCAAAACAAGCATTCTTTTGAGCTAAACATGAATCCTTCACACTAGGGTAATACCTATTAGAAGTTTTGTTCTGTGAAAAAGCAATGCACCAGGTAAAGTTCAGACCAGTCCATCAGAGTATGTCTTTGTCCAGAAGATGGAAGAGAATGAATGTTCATTGAGAGCATCTGCAACTGTCTTATACCTTGTCTAATGCTGCAGTCTTCCCAGGACTCTTAAAAAATAGGGAACTTTATTCTCATTTAAGCCTACAGATAAGCTCAAAACTGGTTACTTTAAGTTTACAAAGTAAACTTCCTTTGGGGCTTCCCAGGTGGTGCTAATGCAAGAGACATAAGAGATGCCGGCTCAGTCCCTGGGTTGGAAAGTTCTCCTAGAGGAGGGTATGGCAATCAATTCCAATATGAGGACTTTGTTGGGCTACAACCCACAGGGTCGCAAAGAGTCAGACATAACTGAAATGACTCAGCATACACAAAAATTTCCTTTTAAAAAGTCCTAAAGGTAGAAGAATTGAGATGTGAATTCCATACTTTACTGACTCATGATAAAAATAATTTTCATTAATTGCATCCTTGTCACATATCAAGTAATTTACATGACCTTCAATGCTTACAACAACATTACAATGTAGGTGTTGTTCTCTTCATTTTTAAACATCAGTAGACCGAGGTTTAGGTAGGCTAAGAAACTTTCTCAACATCACATGGCTAGGAAAGTGTAGAACCAAGATTTTAACAGGCTTGCCTCTTTCTAAAGCCATCCCTTTTCATAGCTACATGCAACTTCCGGGCAGAGTTAACCACACAACCTTAGTTAAGACAAATTTGGAGTGGACGTGGAAGCAAGGAGAACCTACAGCAGATGCCACTGTCTTCTTGGAATTCATGCAAATCAGGAAGACAATGAAAGGCATCGTTAGTATGTGCCATGCAATTTGAGAAGCAGATTTTTGAGAACAGAAAATAAAAAAGGAAAAAATAAAGGAGTCAACCCATGGGACAGAGAAAAATAACTACAAGTTCCCAAAGTAAAGTTGTATACAGTCATAGCTAACGTCAGATAGAAATATACATGCGATCATCTAAAGAAAGTCATAACCCAAGTAAGTCTCTGATATTAAAAGAAAAGGAACAAATGAGGAAGAAGGTCTCTCTAAGAACCTTGGGCATGTTTTCACTGATGAAATAAAAGTACTCAAGATAACAAAATGGTCTTTTTATAGGTAACTTTGGGGAAACATTAAAAAATATAAAGAACATGAAATATAAGAAAATAAATAATAATGTCACGTCAACAGACACAACACCTGCCTCAGTTGCATCTATGCCTGTAGATTGTCTCTTTGGAAAAAAAGGAATTCTCTAGCAATTGGTTCCTAAGAGCTCCTCATAGTTGTATGGAAGAATATGTAGGCTCCCTAAAGTCATCAGCCTTCAAGTCCCAAGTTAAATGTTTAAATATCTCATGGAAGAAAATTGATGAACAGAATCAAAAAGATGCAGAAGGGGGAGAAGGATAGCAAAAGGATCTAAGAATGATGGGTAAAAAGTAGACAAGACGTGCAAAGTACAGTGCATCTGTATACACATATGGTTGAAATTGGAGTCAGAGAGAAATTACTCAGAGGCTAATTAGTGCTCAGAGAGAATGCCTTTGTCACCGGCTTGATCTTAGTACTTTGTTACATCCGTGAACAGTGAGGGTTGGGCTGTACCGCCTTAGGGTAGTGAGTAATGGCTTGCACCATCTGTGGTTGTTTTCAGGCACCTGAACCCAGAAGGATCCGCCCTCTGTAGGAACCATCACACACTGTACTGAGTGTGTGCTATCTCCACTGCCTGCGCAGAACCTTTACAAGGGTGAGGATTCTTGATCTTGGAATAAGGAAGATGGTTACTGGGAATAACCTGAAGTCACAGCCTTGAAAAGATTCTCTTCACCAACATTTCCCTTCCTTTCCTTTCTTTTCTTTTTCCTGACTCTTCCTTCTTTTCTTTTTAAAATAGATGTTGAACTGCTGGTCCTTGAAGAAGAAAAAGGAGAAGGAAATGTTGAGTGGAACTGCCTGTGATAGAGGGGAAAGAAGATGAGAAAGTGACTATAGATGAAAAATACAGAGGAGGAGGAGGGCAAAAAGAGGAAGAAGAGGGAGAGGAAGAAGCAGCAACAGGATTCAGGGAAAAAACGGTAAGCAGAGAAAAGCATTTCTGATGCTTAAAGATAATTATGAGAGACACTTATCTTAAAGATACTAATCTTATACTACTCTTAAAGATAAGTATGAGACACCACGGATTATTGTTAGGTCTTGGTGGCATACCCGAGCACCACGATTTCTCATTATAAAATGGAGGTGATTGTACACAATCTTCAGGGGATTTTGCCAGACTAATAGAATACCAATTTTTTCATAAAGGGTTGTCAGAACTAAGTGAGTTAATGAATAAATATAGTACTAAAAACATGTCTAGCACATAGAAAGTTCAATATTGTTAGCAACTGTTACCGTTGTTTATGTTGTTAGCAATAATACTAGGGTTATTGAAATGTCTATAAAGTACCAAATATTGCTAGGTGCATGTAAATTTTTAATAAATGACTACTATGACAATAAAAGTGGCGTAGGAAATGGCAACCCACTCCAGTATTCTCACCTGGAGAATCCCATGGACAGAGGAGCCTGGCTATGGTCCATGGTATCACGAAGAGTTGAACATGATTTAGCAGCTGACCATACACACAAGACAATAATAAGATTATTGCTACCATTGTTATTGCTATTTAAATAAAAATGGGACAAAAACATAATTAAAACATTAAAGAATAAAAACAAGGAAAAGATATCATAAATGAAAAGACAGAAAACAAGAAGACAATGCGGAAACAAGATCAAAGTAACAATAAGAAAAAGTTCAACTTGCATATAAAATAACTATATACCATAAATTAAAAACAGAGAGTGAAACGAGAAAAAAGAAAAAAGAAATTAATCTCATGTTAGAAATGAGGAGAAAATATAATTTGCAAATAGTATGATTGTACAATAGGAACACACAAGAGTACCAACTAAGATATTATTAAAACTGACTAGAAATTTCAGAAAAGTTAAAAAATAAGATGGCAAAAGTAAAGATTGTTTCCACACACAGAGATATATAAAGAACATGTAAAGACAGAAGATCTTATATACCATAGTGTATAAAATAGAACTAGATTTAGAGCAAGGATAAAAGTTAGAGATAAAAATGTACATTTACTGATTCACTCATGCTGTCTTGGAATAAATGGAACAGTCAGTTCAGTTGCTCAGTCATGTTTGACTCTTTGCGACCCCATGGACTGCAGCACACCAGGCCTCCCTGTCCATCACCAACTCCCAGAGCTTGCTCAAACTCATGTCCATCCAGTCGGTGATGCCATCCTGCCATCTCATCCTCTGTCATCCCCTTCTCCTCCTGCCCTCAATCTTGCCCAGCATCAGAGTCTTTTCAAATGAGTCAGTTCTTCACATCAGGTGGCCAAAGTATTGCAGTTTCAGCTTTAGCATCAGTCCTTCCAATGAATATTCAGGACTGATTTCCTTTAGGATGGACTGGTTGGCTCTCCTTGCAGTCCAAGGGACTCTCAAGAGTCTTCTCCAACACCACAGTTCAAAAGCATCAATTCTTCCGTGCTCACCTTTCTTTATGGTCCAACTCTCATATCCATTCATGACTATTGGAAAAACTATAGCTTTGACTAGACAGACTTTTGTTGGCAAAGCAATGTCTCTGCTTTTTAATATGCTGTCTAGGTTTGTCATAGCTTTTCTTCCAAAGAGCAAGCGTCTTTTAATTTTATGGCTGCAGTCACCATCTGCAGTCATTTTGGAGCCCAAGAAAATAAAGTGTCACTGTTTCCATTGTTTTCCCATCTACTTGCCATGAAGTGATGGGACCGGATGCCTTGATCTTAGTGGCATGATCTTAAACTGAACAAGAAATGTGCAAACCTTGATAAAGAGAGTCTTTGTCTTTGCTCTTGGACAAAAGGCTTAAATAAGTTCAGAAACAAAATATATTTCTTGTGTGGAATATAAAATGATTCTTCAATTTATTTTGAAGAAAAAAAGTCATGAAATTTCACACAAAAAATGGAAGAATAATGACAGCTAATTCATCCAACTGGTATTAAGTAAATACAAGCTGCACTATGTGAAACCCTCCTGGAATAAGATAATAGTAGGCAGCATTTATTAGTTATTTTCTTTTTTTTTTTATCTTATTTTTTTTTTTATTAGTTGGAGGCTAATTACTTCACAACATTTCAGTGGGTTTTGTCATACATTGATATGAATCAGCCATAGATTTACACGTATTCCCCATCCCGATCCAGAGGAATCGGGTGGAGAGGGAGGTGGGAGGGGGGATCGGGATAGTTATTTTCTTTTGTAACTTAACATGCATGTTAAGTGCATTCAGTTAAGTTCAGTCACTCAGTTGTGTCCGACTCTTTGTGACCCCGTGGACTGCAGCACGCCAGGCCTCCCTGTCCATTACCAACTCCCGGAGTTTACTCAAACTCATGTCCATCCAGTCGGTGATGTCATCCAACCATCTCATCCTCTCTCATCCCCTTCTTCTCCTGCCTTCAATCTTTCCAAGCATCAGGGTCTTTTCCAATGAGTCAGTTCTTCGAATCAGGTGGCCAAAATATTGGAGTTTCAGCTTCGAGATATGTGAGTGCATTACATACATTAACTAATTTTATCTCATACATAACAATGCTGTGAGGTAGGTATTATTTTTATCTTCACCCAAGAAGAAAGCAGAGCCATCAGATTAAGTAACAACTATCACTGGGACTTCCCTAGTGGTCCAGTGGCTAGGACTCTGTGCTCCCAATCCAGGCAGCCTGGTCAGGGAACAAGATCCCCTATGCCACAACTAAGAGTTGGCATGCTGCAAGTAAAACCTGATGCAGCCAAATAAATAAATATTTAAAAAATAAAAGGGTATATATGATTGTATGTTACATTACACTTCACTTTACATTATATTTAATGAACCTGATTTTTCAGAAATACTAATTGAAGCTCCATGTGCATGTGTAAATTATGAGATTTTCTGGTTGACATCTTTCAACTCCTATAAATTTCCCCTTCCAATTTTTGGGGGCATTAAGCCTCTATATTCTTTTATTGCCATTTTAATTGGGCTTTTAGGAGAATGAGGAGATAACTGTGTATTCACTTCTTTGTGTGAACACACAAATTGAACTGTGTGTTCAATTTGCCATGTTTAATCAAAAGTTCAGAGGTGATATTTCAAATCAGTGAGAAAGGCTGGTGTACTGAGTTAGGTATAAAGTATATCTTAAGCGTGTGTGTCGACACACAACAAAAGCTAACTATGTAAGGTGATGGATGTGTTAACTAACCTTAAGGTGCTAATCATTTCATAATATGTACATATATCAAATCATCATCTTATATACCTTAGATATACACAATGTTATTTGTCAGTGATATCTTGATAAAGCTAGAAAGTGTGAAATTTCTGATAAGAACAATACCTAATGATTAACAATGATGAAGGCAACTGACTATTCTTGCGCAAATATAAATTTGGTTCAACTTTCTTTGGGGTAATTTAGCAATCTGCATACAAATGACAATTTAGTAAGACTATATATTAAATCTTAAATGCAAAATATACCCCATAACCAGCAATTCAATTTCTGGAAATCTTTCCTAAGGAAATTATTTTAAAATGTGTACAAAGATTTTTGTAATAAGAATATTAATAACAATTGTTTCTAATAGTAAAAGTAAAAAATGTGAGCAACTGTAAGTTGATTAAACAAAATACAGTCTTTTAAGAATGTTGCAGGTGAATATTGTTTTCCCATGGAGAAATATTGTTTATACACTGCAAGTAAAACCAACAGAATTATAAAAATTTATACAGAGCATAAAACCACTGTGTAGAGAATAAAAGTATGTATAAATATGCACATAGAGGAAATTATCTGGAAAGAAACACATACAATAACTCTCAGGAATTATCTCTGAGTGATGAGATTATGAATGTTTGTTTTTTTTTTTATTTAGCACTGTTTAGCATTTTTTGTGATGAATATGTATGACTTTTTTAATTAATAGAAAAAGAATTTTTTTTTTTACTTTAAAGAAGAGATTCTATCCAGACTAGTAAGAGAAATGTAAGACATTTAGGAATCAACTCAAGAAAAAATGAGTTATGTATGTCAATTAATTAAAACAAAGGAGCCAAGAATATACAATGGGGAAAGGATAATCTCTTCAATAAGTGGTGTTGGGAAAACTGGATAGCTACATGCAAAAGAATGAAACTACTGCCTTAGACTATACACAAAAATCAAGACAATATTGATTAAAGCCTTGAAAAAAATGTATATATAATGGCAAGTCCCAAACTTCCTTTCCCCAGTTGCTGTTGTTTACCTGTTAAGTCGTGTCCGACTCTTTTGTGATGCCATGGACTATAGCCCGTCAAGCTCCTCTGTACATGAGATTTCCCAAGCAAGAATACTGGAGTGGGTTGCCATTTACTTCTCCAGGGGATCTTCCCGACCCAGGGATTGAACCTGTGTGGTAGATCTTTGATCACTCATAACACTCTCTGCCTTCTCTGTGGACGCCACTGATTCCTGGCCCCACTGATGTTAGGCTTGGTCCTGAGGCTCATTCTGATGAATAAAAGTGAGCCCAGGTGTGGTTCTGGCAATGTCCCAGATGGGGGCTGTTCCTCAATCTGGATCCCAGAGTGAGGATGACAAGACGCAGAACTGCACTCAAGCCATATCGGACATGTGTAATAAGCAAGAAATAACCCCCTGTTGTAAGCCATGGCAAATTTAATGTGATAAGGAAATGAAAGGAAAGATCTGCTGGATGCTCTTGGGAAAGTTCTCCTGAATCCTTCAAAAAAGGCACAATGAGTAAATCTCCTATTCAGAGTTACTGAGGGCACATGTGACCCCTGATGCCATCACCAGCCAACCTAAAACATGAGAGAGACCAGGCTCAGCATGAAACCAATGCTGCAGAGATGGAAATGAACTAGATCCTTAATATCCTGAGCAGATTTCCTTATTTAAACCAGTGCAGGGACTTCCCTGGTGGTCTAGTGATTAATAATCCACCTTGCAATGCAGAGGACACAAGTTTGATCCCTGGCAGGAGGAGAGGGGTGGGCCTAAGATCCCACATGCCACGAGGCAATTGAGCCTCTATGTGGCAACTACTGAACCTGAGCACCACGACTGGAGAGAGTCCATGCACCATAATGGCGGTTCCACGTGCCGCAGCTAAGACCCAAGGCAGCTAAAAAAATAAATGAATCAGTGCAAGCTTCTTTTCACCTGTAGTTGACAGCATCCCAACAGATTCCAAAACTAATCCATGAAACATGATCCTGGGGCCACCAGCCACTGAAGAATTTTGAGACAGCAGTGATGGAAAAAAGGCAACTGAAAAGACACATCCAGCATTTGTGAAGAAATGTTGAAAATGGATTGGAAGAGAAGCAAGACGACCAGTTCCAGGAAAAGTACAATCATCCACAGATAGTTTAATGGCAGTGAGTACTAGGGAGAACTGACCGGACTCATTCCCTGAAGGAGATGCGTGCATGCTCAGTCGCTCAGTTGTGTCCGATTCTTTGTGATCCCACGGACTGTAGCCCAACAGACTTATCTATCCGTGGGATTTCCCAGGTAAGAATACTGGAGTGGTTGGCCATTTCCTTTCTCCATTTCTGAGGACAGTACACGAGAAATAAGTTCCTTGATTTTAATTATGCTGTGACAAAGTCTAATATATCAGCATTCATTAAGGACAGGCATGTGTGCATCTCCTCAGGCAGTTGAGAGCTTTTGTTTGTTGTCTTTCAAATAATGTTGTGCTGCTGACTCATGTCTGCCTTGTGCCCTGCTATGACCTCTCGATATTCAGGGCTCTAATCACACTCCTCGTTATTATTAATAATCAGTGCCTATGAAATTATACTACACTCTGACTTGTTATCAAGTCCTGGAAGTATGCAAATAGATTAATCAACCAGCTCCGTGCTTAAAACTTTGAATGGAACTTTAAGTGTGGTGAAAGTACCTGCCCTGGCTCTTGGCTGTCTCCTCCAATCAAGCCTGAGGTGTGTTTTCCTCCTAACTTTTAATTGCATGACCTCTGAGAACCTAATTTCCAGAAAACCCATTTATTATTTTAATGCTCATTTGGCATTATTATTTTCCCAAAGCAATCTTTTTGTCTCTAAATCTCCTAGGAGTTGAGACGCAAGCCAAGAAAAGCTTCATTTTCTCCTCCTGGCCCTCAAAGGAAGCAGAAATGAAACATTAAAAAAAAAATCTTAGTTTCTAACTGGGGATAGGAGGAGGGGGGAGGGAGGGAGGAAGGATGGGGGGAGTGGGGAGAAGAAGATTGGAAGGTATTTGCGTGGGTCCCAGATGGAAAGCAATCCAGCAAATTGCCTTTAAACAGCAGTGTCCCTGCAAATAGGGCACTCTAGCTGTTTTGTGTCACTTGAAAGCATCTTGTTGATATTTTTATAGATTTTATGATACATTCTAAAGCTTGCATCAGGAACAGCCACTTGGAGTTCTGGCAGTAATGAACATTGTTATACTCACAGCCTGAGTAGTCTTTACTTCAAAGGGAGGCGTTGATCTGATCTTTCATCTTCTCAGCTGTTGCTTACCAGCTTCCTTCAGATACCGTTTGAACTAAAAACCCCATGTTTCCTGGTTTGAGTGAGCAATTCCCATGGCACGTTTAATCCTCTCACTTGGAAGCTACTAAACTGTGATTGAATGATGCCATTAACAAGAAGGAGGTAAATACATTTAAACACACAGCCTTAGACTTTCCTCAAATAATAACCAACTTATGTCTTCAGGAGACTTGTTTGTGTACCAAAACAAGAGGCTTGGGAAGAGAGAGAAATAAAAATTAACTGATGAATGAATGAATGCATGAGAAATGAATACCATAACAGGCAGTTGAGTTTTATGGTATTAAAGAAGGCTTCTCATACTCCTCAAAGCAGAAAGACAAGAAGAGGAAGGAAAAGTACATTATCTACACTTTGGAAATGTTGAACTGGGTTTTCCACAAGGAAAGGAACTTAAGTCTTTGGCCAGCCTTATTCTGGGCCACTTTCTATTAAGAATCATTTACTTAAGCCACACCAACTTCCTCATTGACATTCGAACTTTGCTTATTTTCTCCCACCACTGAAAATCATACTGTGTGGCTACTTACACATTTAAATATAAATTAATTCAAATTAATACTGAAAATTTAGTTCCTCAGCTGCATTAGTCATGTTTCAAGTACTCAACATAGGCTAGCGGCTACCGCGTTAGACAATGTGTTCAGTCGTGTCAGGCCCTTTGTCCAACCAGGCTCCTCTGTCCCACCAGGCTCCTCTGTCCATGAAATTTTCCAAGCAAGAATACTGGAGTGGAAATCCCCATTTCCTCCTCCTGGGGATCTTCCCAACCCAGGAATCGAACCCATGTCTACTGCATTGGCAGGCAAACTCTTTGCCAGTGGGTCACCTGGGAAGCCACTAAACAACATAGACACAGAACATTTCCAACATCTCAGAGAGTGCTATGGACTGAGCTGCTCCAGAGACCTCTAGTGTTGATTGTTCTGCTCTAATTATGATTAAATGGATCAATTGTAATCTTACTTCATAATAGTTTTCATCATTGATCTATGCATAGTCCAACATTTATTTGTTTCTTTTAATTCGGTAGTAAATATCCGTGAAACCACAATTCAAAATTAGAGTCAGGACCTTGAAAATAACTTACATATGATGGTGTGTCCTCCTCCACCTACCATTCTGCTGTCTCCTGTCACCTGAAATTACTACCGTTGTGGTTCCTACATTGATTCACACCCTCACTTTCCTTTTCATTAATTTCATGTATTTCTTTATCATATATTCACATTATTGTGCGTGTGCATAATTCTGTTGGTTTTTGAGTTTAAGAAAATATGTTAAATATAATTTTGGAAGACTTTTAAAATCGAGCATAATACTGTTGATAGTGCAATAGTTTGTTTTTCTGATATATAATATGCTATTCATTGTGTGACTATACTGCAGGTTTTTCACTTACTCTCCTGCTGATGGGTGTTTTGGATTACTCTAGGCTTTTGCTATTGTGAACAGTTAGCTCACCTTGAACATTATTTTCTTCCCCTTTTTGTGGCTGTCCTGGGTATCCTTTGCAGGGTGCAGGCTTCTCTAGTTGCGGCATGTGAGCTAAGTTGACCGACGGCATGTTGGATCTTCATTCCCTGACCAGGGAGTGAACCTGCATCCCCTGCACTGGAAGACAGATTCTTACCCGCTAGACCACCAGGAAAGTGCCTGTGAACATCCTTACACATATTTCCTATTGTAAACGTGCAGGAGGTTCTCTTGGGTGTGTAGCAAAGAGTAGAATTATTGGTCATAAGATACGTGAATGTTCAACTTCAGGAAATAACAACAAATTGTTTTCCCAAGTGGTTTTGCCATTTTACTCCAACAAGCTAGGCAAAGGAAATCCTATAGATTCACACCCTTTATAGCATGTGGTATTGTCATTTTTAGCCAATTCAATAGGTGTTGTGACCTCAATTCACATTCCCTAGATTACTAATGGTGTTAAACATATCTTCAAGTTTTTATTGGTTATATGGGCTTCCTATTCTCAAATGCCTGTTCATGTCTTTTGCCCATTTTTATACGAGATTGTTTGTGCTTGTCTTATTGATGTATAGCAGCTTTTCACATGGTCTTGGTAAGTTTCAAAATGTTACTAGATGGTTGTCTACAGCATTTTTACTATATATATGGTTATGTACTCTATTGCAATTGATAACATTTATTTGTATTCTTACTCTCTTGAAAAGTTTTTCCAAAGATTTGTCTAGTGTTCTTGTGTCAAAGGGTCAACTTTTGGCTTTGTTTATCTTTGACCTTTTGTTATTGATGTTTACTGCATTAATTTCTACTCTTATTTTAATTATTACTTTCTATTTTCTTTGAATTCACCCTACTGTTCATTTATACAACTTCTGATGATGGACACTTAGGTCATCAATTTAAAGCTATCTTTATTTCTAATGAAATTATGTCAGGCTATACAGTTCTCCTGAAACACCACTTTTGATGACTTCCTTTTTTGCTTAGCTTAATCATATCCAACAAATTTGAAGACTCAGGTCAAAACTTCCCTCCTTTATGAAGCTTTATTCCATTCATTTATGTACCTTCCCATGCTAGTCCACAGCCATACCTTCAGTTTCACAATTCTATGTTACAATTAACATGGGCTTCCCTGGTGGCTCCGCAGTAAAGAATCCACTTGCCAATGCAGGAGACATGGGTTCAATCCCCAGTCCTGGAAGATCCCCTGGAGAAGGAAATGACAACCCACTCCAGTTTTCTTGCCTGGGAAATCCCATGGACAGAGGAGCCTTGTGGGCTACAGTCCATGGGGTCACAAAGAGTCAGATGCAACTTAGCAACTAAACAACAACAATGACAGAATAAATATAGGCTTTGAAGTCACAGTCAAAGCCCTGCTTGTTTAACTGATATGCAGAGTACATCATGAGAAACGCTGGGCTGGAGGAAGCACAAGCTGGAATCAAGATTGCTGGGAGAAATATCAGTAACCTCAGATATGCAGATGACACCACCCTTGTGGCAGAAAGTGAAGAACTAAAGAGCCTCTTGATGAAAGTGAAAGAGGAGACTGAAAAAGTTGGCTTAAAGCTCAACATTCAGAAAACTAAGATCATGGCATCTGGTCCCATCACTTCATGGCAAATAGATGGGGAAACAGTGGAAACAGTGGCAGACTTTATTTTTGGGGATCCAAAATCACTGCAGATGGTAATTGCAGCCATGAAATTAAAAGACACTTGCTCCTTGGAAGAAAAGTTATGACCAACCTACACAGCATATTAAAAAGCAGAGACATTACTTTGCCAACAAAGGTCCGTCTAGCCAAGGCTGTGGTTTTTCCAGTGGTCATGTATGGATGTGAGAGTTGGACTACAAAGAAAGCTGAGCGCCGAAGAATTGATGCTTTTGAACTGTGGTGTTGGAGAAGACTCTTGAGAGTCCCTTGGACTGCAAGGAGACCCAACCAGTCCATCCTAAAGGAGATCAGTCCTGGGTGTTCACTGGAAGGACTGATGCTGAAGCTGAAACTCCAATACTTTGGTCACCTCATGCGAGACTCATTTGAAAAGACCCTGATGCTGGGAGCGATTGAAAGTGGGAGGAAACGGGGATGACAAAGCATGAGATGGTTGGATGGCATCACCAGCTCAATGGACATGAGTTGGAGTAAACTCTGGAGTTGGTGATGAACAGGGAAACCTGTTGTGCTGTAGTCCATGGGGTTGCAAAGGGTTGGTCATGACTGACTGAACTGACTGATATATATATATAAGTAACAGAGGAAAAGTCATTCTCAACTACTTCATCTATACATTCCTTCTAGTCTTCAGTTATTCATTTATCCCTGTTTTATTGTTTCATTTTATAATAATTATTTAACTGATACTGACTTGAAGTCACAGAGACATGTCAAATTCCATCTCTGTCATTTTATAGCTGGTTTCAGTTCAGTTCAGTTCAGTTGCTCAGTTGTGTCCGGCTCCTTGTGACCCCAAGAATCGTAGCACACCAGGCATCCCTGTCCATCACCAACTCCCGGAGTCTACTCAAATTCATGTCCATCAAGTCGGTGATGCCATCCAGCCATCTCATCCTCTGTTGTCCCCTTCTCCTCCTCCCCCCAAACCCTCCCAGCATCAGGGTCTTTTCCAATGAGTCAACTCTTTGCATGAGGTGGCCAAAGTACTGGAGTTTCAGCTTCAGCATCAGTCCTTCCAATGAACACCCAGGACTGATCTCCTTTAGGATGGACTGGTTGGATCTCCTTGCAGTCCAAAGGACTCTCAAGAGTCTTCTCCAACACCACAGTTCAAAAGCATCAATTTTTCGGCACTCAGCTTTCTTCACAGTCCAACTCTCACATCCATACATGACCACTGGAAAAACCATAGCCTTGACTAGATGGACCTTTGTTGGCAAAGTAATGTGTCTGCTTTTTAATATGCTATCCAGGTTGGTCATAACTTTCCTTCCAAGGAGTAAGCCTTTTAATTTCATGGCTGCAATTACCATCTGCAGTGATTTTGGAGTCCAAAAAGGTAAAGTCTGACACTGTTTCCACTGTTTCCCCATCTATTTGCCATGAAGTGATGGGACCAGATGCCATGATCTTAGTTTTCTGAATGTATAGCTGGTTTACTTTAAGCATAACAATATATGTCATTTTTCTTCTTAAACATGGAAAAGATAAAAGCTAATTCTTAAAAAAAAAAAAAAAGCTAATTCTTCAGGTTTTTTTTTAATGCAAATATAAGCTAATCTATGTGAAGCAGTCTAGTATCAGTTCCCAGTATGTGTGTGTTAGTCGCTCGGTTCCTGGTATATACTATATCAATTCACTCTTCTTTTTTTCCCTTTCTTTCTTCCCTCTATCCAGAGAACAAGATTCCAGGTTTGGTTTTTCCTCTGAGAGCCAATGAAAATCATTTCTACATAAAAGATCTAAAATGTAAGAGAAGTTGGCTAGTTTTCATCTCTGTCTTTATTTTTCTCTTGTGATATTTCCCACCCCACTTTCTCTGTGTTAGAGAAAATGAGAGCATAATAGCAGCTGAGTAGTTCTATCCAGATTTGTCCTCTGTGGTTAGTGTTGTAGATTACTTGATCTTGACCATGAATCTTGGTTTCAGCTCAGTTCAATCACTCAGTCGTGTCTGACCCCATGGACTGCAGCATGCCAGGCTTCCCTGTCCATCACCAACCCCCGGAGCTTGCTCAAACTCATGTCCATCCAGTCGGTGATGCCATCCAACAATCTCATCCTCTCTCATCCCCTTCTCCTCCTGCCTTCAACCTTTCCCAGCATCAGGGTCTTTTCCAATAAGTCAGTTCTTCACATTAGGTGGCCAAAGTACCGGAGTTTCAGCTTCAGCATCAGTCCTTCTAATAAATATTCAGGACTGATTTCCTTTAGGTTTGATCTTCCTGCAGTTCAAGGGATTCTCAAGAGTCTTCTCCAACACCACAGTTCAAAAGCATCAATTTCTTGGCGCTCAGCTTTCTCTTGGTTTGGCTACATATTAATAACCTGCTGGACCAACTCATCGAGTTGCTGTACCTGGCGTTCTGTCAGTTTAGCTCATTTCCCTAAGAAAACTTTCTTGTTGAAAGATCATATTCACCGACTTAGGTTTCTTTTAAGCTCAAAGTTGTTGATTTCCTCTATTAGAACTACCTCTTTCTTCACTGTCTCATCGAAGTCAATGAGGAGAAGTCAATTAGGGTCCTGGCCCTAATGCATTAACTCCCTAATGTTTTCACACCTCTGTAAGGAGTTACTATTTGCAGAGGCACTCCCACAGTGGGGTGTGTGTGTGTGTGCGTGCTCAGTCATGTCTGACTCTTTGCGACCCCATGGACTGCAGCATGCTGTCCTTCACTATCTCCCCGAGTTTGTGCAAACTCATGTCCATTGAGTCAGTGATGGCATCTAACCATCTCATCCTCTGTCACCCCCCTCTCCTCCTGCCCTCAAATCTTTCCCAGCATCAGGAGAATACACCAGGGGTAGAATATACCTTCTATATCCATTTTTTCCTCACAGCACCCAAGCACAAGAAGGCGTCAGATGAAGAGATGGCTGAATGGCATCACCGATGCAATGAACATGAACTTGGGCAAGCTCTGGGAGGCAGTGAAGGACAGGAAGGCCTGGCGTGCCGCAGTCCACGGGGTCGCAAACAGCTGGACACACCCGGGTGACTGAACAACAACAAAATGTTTGAAAAAGACTCAACAAAATGGAATGTATTTCCAAGTCAACTGAAAAAAGGTACTCAGTGAACACTGGGGTGCATGTGTCTTTTTGAATTACAGCTTTCTCTGGGTATATGCCCAGTAGTGGGATTTCTGGGTATTACGATAGTTCTAATTTTAGTTTTTTAAGGAAACGCCATACTGTTTTCCATAGTGGTTGTACAATTTATACTCCCACCAACAGTGCAAGAGTGTTCCTTTCTCTCCATACCCTCTCCAGCATTCATTGTTTGTAGATTTTTTTAATGATGGCCATCCTGACGAGTGTGAGGTAGTACTTCGTTGTAGTTTTGATTTGCATTTCTCTAACAATTAGTGACGGTGAGCATCTTTTCATGTGTTTAACCTAAATGGGAAGGAAATCCCAGAGAAGAGGGGATGTATGTATATGTAGAGCTGATTCACTTTGCTGTACAATGAAACTAACACAACATTGTAAAGCAACTATACTCCAATAAAAATTAGCTTAAAAAAATAAAGCAAAAAGGCACTCAGTATAGAGAAAGTTTTCAGAAATGCACTAATTTCTTTGTATCTATCTGAATGCTAAGAAACAATTAAAGGTAATTCTCTGTTCTAAAAGAAGCATACTCATGCAGAGCGAGTTTCAGAGAAAATGAGATAGACAATTTAAAATTCTGACCTGTGGAAGGAAGGCTTAGGAATTGAAGGTTTTTTTTTTTTTTTTTTAGTACTCATTATGAAAAATTCCAATTGTACAATGTCTTTACAATGGTACAATTCTATATATAGTTTCAAAGCACTTTAAATAAATTTACATGAGCTCATATATGTTCCATAAATGACTAGTGCTGACAAGTACAAATGCTGAGGAAGTTGGTAGAAACTACCTTTATTATTTCCATTTATTTAAGAATGGATGAAACATTCAGATTGTCTATGATGCTACAATCTCTTGTGTTGAAAGCATCAGTTTCTAAATAAATGGAAAATGCTTCAAATTCTTTAAAGAAAAGCACTCACCAATGCCAGGTAATTTTTCTTTCATACATCACAATGTTTGAAATAGAAGTAATTTTTTGGTATTTCCAGGATTAAAATTTTAGTTTGCCTGCCAGTATCCCCCAACAAACACTGATAGATAAAATTCTCTTTGGGAGCTATCTTTAACAACTACACATATTCTACTTGTTTGTGTAATATCTCTCTTCATACAATTCTTCATTAATATAGTTCACAGTATTCTTAAGTGGCATATTTCCCATATCTTTTAACTAGAAAGGCTGTAAAGATTTAAAACAGAAGACATGCCTTTTTACTACAAGGTTATACTTATATTTAGAATTTTAATTAGTCTAAACAGTATGAAAACACAGGTATCGGTCAGGACAAACTAAAGTTTGCTACAGTAACAAACATCTCCTGAATCTCAGACCATTTAACGGCTTTCTCTTATCACCTGTCCAATATGAGTAGTTAGGTGGCTCAGCTCTGCCATTTAGTCACTCTTAGGGACTCAGTCTGATGGAGGTCAATGCTTTCACACTCACCACATGAATGGCTATAGAGAACAGCTGTGTACCCACTGGCAACTAAATGCTTCTGCCCTTTGTCAAAGATTTGACAAAGGAGGCAAGGATATACAATGGAAAAAAGACAACCTCTTTAACAAGTGGTGCTGGGAAAACTGGTCAACCACTTGTAAAAGAATGAAACTAGAACACTTTCTAACACCATACACAAAAATAAACTCAAAATGGATTAAAGATCTAAATGTAAGACCAGAAACTATAAAACTCCTAGAGGAGAACATAGGCAAAACACTCTCCGACATAAATCACAGCAAGATCCTCTATGACCCACCTCCCAGAATATTGGAAATAAAAGCAAAACTAAACAAATGGGACCTAATGAAACTTAAAAGCTTTTGCACTACAAAGGAAACTATAAGTAAGGTGAAAAGACAGCCCTCAGATTGGGAGAAAATAATAGCAAATGAAGAAACAGACAAAGGATTAATCTCAAAAATATACAAGCAACTCCTGCAGCTCAATTCCAGAAAAATAAATGACCCAATCAAAAAATGGGCCAAAGAACTAAACAGACATTTCTCCAAAGAAGACATACAGATGGCTAACAAACACATGAAAAGATGCTCAACATCACTCATTATCAGAAAAATGCACATCAAAACCACAATGAGGTACCATTACACCAGTCAGGATGGCTGCTATCCAAAAGTCTACAAGCAATAAATGCTGGAGAGGGTGTGGAGAAAAGGGAACCCTCTTACACTGTTGGTGGGAATGCAAACTAGTACAGCCGCTATGGAAAACAGTGTGGAGATTTCTTAAAAAACTGGAAATAGAACTGCCATATGACCCAGCAATCCCACTTCTGGGCATACACACTGAGGAAACCAGATCTGAAAGAGACACGTGCACCCCAATGTTCATCGCAGCACTGTTTATAATAGCCAGGACATGGAAGCAACCTAGATGCCCATCAGCAGATGAATGGATAAGGAAGCTGTGGTACATATACACCATGGAATATTACTCAGCCATTAAAAAGAATTCATTTGAATCAGTCCTAATGAGATGGATGAAACTGGAGCCCTTATACAGAGTGAAGTAAGCCAGAAAGATAAAGAACATTACAGCATACTAACACATATATATGGAATTTAGAAAGATGGTAACGATAACCCTATATGCAAAACAGAAAAAGAGACACAGAAATACAGAACAGACTTTGAACTCTGTGGGAGAATGTGAGGGTGGGATATTTCAAAAGAACAGCATGTATACTATCTATGGTGAAACAGATCACCAGCCCAGGTGGGATGCATGAGACAAGTGCTCGGGCCTGGTGCACTGGGAAGACCCAGAGGAATCGGGTGGAGAGGGAGGTGGGGGGGGGATCGGGATGGGGAATACGTGTAAATCTATGGCTGATTCATATCAATGTATGACAAAACCCACTGAAATGTTGTGAAGTAATTAGCCTCCAACTAATAAAAAAAAAAAAAAGAACAAAAAAAAATAATAAAATAAATGCTTCTGCCTTTAGCCAGAACATACATCACTTCCATTTCCATTTCGCTGATTAAGAACATAATGGAAGGAATTCCCTGGAAGTCCAGTGATTAAGACTCAGAGCTTTCACTGCCGTGGGCCTGGGTTTGATCCCTGATTGGGGAACTAAGATCCCACATGCCATACAGCATAGCCAAAAAAAACCAAACAAACATAATGTAACCACATCCAAGCAAATCTTGTCATATTCATGACTTTTTTTTTTTTTTGGTTTGGCTGTTTCTGGCTTAACCTCTACTCCTTCACTTTCCAACATATCCATCATTAACTAAGGAGCTCTTGAAATGTGCTGGTCCAAATTGAGATGTGCCAGAAATATAAATTACACACTGGATTTTAGACTCCGTACAAATAAGAATGTAAAATATCTCAATCATTTTTAATATTGATGACATGTTGAAATGAAAATATTTTAGATATACTGGAGAGATACATTACTAAAATAAATTTTATGTTTCTTTTTACTCTATTTAATATGACTATTAGAAAATGTAAAAATCCTTACATGCCTCGCATTGTATTTCTATTGGATGGCGTTGCCCCGGTGAAGTCAGGATTTTGTCAGCCAGTTCAAGAGTCTGCTCCTTCCCTTCTTTAGGGACCAGCTCTAGGTTGGGTAAGTGCACGTGACATTCAGAGGAAGGAGCTCATCTGTCCAGCTTCCCTCTGTTCCTCTCAAGTATCCATGGAGATGAACTTCATCCCACCTGGTCTTTCTTGGGCAGTCTCTAGACTCACTGCATCCAGCTGAGGTCACTACTCCCAGTAAGACATATGGCGGATACAGTCCATGTCTGGACAGCGACAAATCTCAGGGAGACTGGGAGGTCTCTGCTTGTCCTGCATCCATATCTGGTCCATCCGACTTTCTCAGCAATTGATGGCTCATTGTTCGCTCACTATTGGATTCAGGATAAGGCTGGATAAGGTTGACAGTTTCCTTGAGTAACACTCCCAAATTTACGTGCACTTTTTAGTTCAGTAAAATACACACCACATAAAATGTACCACTGTAACTGTCTTTAAGTGTACAGTTCAGTGACATTAAGAAAATTCACACTGCTGTACAACCATCACTTTCATCCATCACTTCAAAATGAAACTCTGCATCCATCAAACAATGTGAACTTTTTATCCACCCCAGTGCAGCTCAACTCAGAGTAAGGATATGGGTTTTTTCCCTTAGGAAGCACAGGGCTTCCCAGGTGCTGCTAGTGGTAAAGAATCACCTGCCAACACAGGAGATGCAAGAGATGCAGGTTCGATCCCTGAGTTGGAAAGATCCCCTGGAGGATCAGTGAGTCTCAGAACATGGCTATGATATCCTGTGCCCTTCATCAGGAAGAAAAAACACTTAGAAGAGCTTGATTGGCAATGTGGGAAATTTTTTAATGAGAAGATATTACAGGGAATTAAACAATTAAACAATACACAGGTTAGTTTCTTACTGCAATATGAGGACCAGATTAGAGAAATCAAAGCCGCAGAGAAAACCCATCTAGATAACACCTTGCAGGCTAGAATTCTCTGAATACACACAAACTATTTGGGGAAGCAAGGAGACACCAAATTTCATGAATCAACTGACTTCTTTTCATCTTTGTCCCCCCCTACAAATTCTTTCACCAAAAATCTGTGAAGGAGGCACATTATAAATGAAATGCAGTTAATCCAGTTGGTTTTAGGTTAATCAGCTAAAGGCACGTTCGGTGAGAAAAGTGATAGCTGGAGGTAGGTCTAACTTATAAGATTAGAGTTTAGAGGGAAAGATTCAAGAAATTGAAGATTAGAGTTTAGAGGGAATGATTCAAGAAGTTGAAGGCTCAAAAAACCAAAGGATAAGTGTGGTGGCTGATAATACTGTATTTTACACATTTAATCCTTGAAAAGGCTTCCCAGGTGATGCTAGCGGTAAAGAACACGCCTGGCCATGCAGGACACATAAGTGACCCAGGTTCAATCCCTGGGTTGGGAAGATCCCCTAGAGGAGGTCATAGCAACCTACTCCAGTATTCTTGTCTGGAGAATCCCATGGACAGAGGAGCCTGGCAGGCTAGAGTCCACAGGGTCACAAAGAGTTGGACAGAACTTATCAAATAAACAACAACAACAAAGAACTATTGTAAACCAATTATACTCCAACAAAAACTTTTTTTAAAAGTTGCTAAGAGAGTAGATCTTAAAAGTTCTCAAAAACAAAAATTTCTCATTACAAGAAAAAAATTTTTAACTATGTGTAGTGATGGATGTCAACTAGATTTACTGTTGTTTTTGATGTGGACCATTTTTAAAGACTCTATTGAATTTGTTACACTATTGCTTCTGTTTTATGTTTTTGGTTTTTTGGCTGCAAGGCATGTGGGATCATAGCTCCCCAGTCAAGGACTGAACCCACGTCCCCAGCATTGGAAGGCAGAGGCCCAACCACTGGACTGCCAGGGAAGATCCCTAGACTCAGTGTTCATTTCACAATATATACAGCTATTGAGTCTTTATGTTATATTCTTGAAACTAATATAATACATCAATTATGAATTAATTTTTGTTAAAGAGAAAGGAAGAGTGGTAACTGCTAAAGGTCACAGGACCATTCAGTGGCCAAGCCCAGGCCTAGACCCAGGCCTCCTGCCTCCCAGGATAGAGAGTGAGGCCGAGAGTGGATTCTTTGAAAAGCCAAAAGCAGACTCTCTCGTTGGATCGCGGGATATTTGTGCTGTCCCCCAGGCTATCTCAGCCTCCACTGCTCTTCTATCAGCCTCCAAAATCGGGACATGAAAATGGATTTGTTCAAGTGGTAACCCACAGATTCCAAGCCTTAGCACCTTTCTAAATGAGCCAGTGACACAGTGCCAGGCAAGACGCAACCTCCGCAAATGAATTAATTAGACTTTCTAAAAGAGCAAGCAGTCTTGCCGTGGTGTTTTATTACACAGTTTTCTAAGTGGTAATTGAAAAAGGAGCACTTGATTTTAGATTCCCTCCCTGAGGTGTTAATTGTGGCAGGGAGGGGCTGGGGAGACAGAGCCCATGTATAATGAATCGTTCTGTGGCTCAAGACACGGTGGGTCCAGAGCTCCCACGGCTTTGGGAAACCGAAAGAGAAGGAGCAGAGCGCAAGGTGGCAGTTTGGCTTAGAGACCTCTAGCCATTGTGATGATGGACAAATTCTAAGTACACTCTTCTAGTAAACTTCTTCCAAAGCACTCCAGATCAGGAGGTTAATATGAATCAAGTTTAAGGAAAACACTGAACTTGATCCTGGAATTGTTCTCCATGCAGCCTGTCACCTCCCTTCCACTTCTCCTCCTCCCGTTGCTTTCATCAAGAAAACTTAGTCTTTGGGCTGTGTGTGCATGCCAAGTTGTTCAGTCATGCCCACCTCTTTTCAACCCTATGGACTGTAGCCCACCAGGCCTCTCGGTCTATGGGATTCTCAGGCAAGAATACTGGAGTGGGTTGCTATGACCTCCTCCAGGGGATCTTCTCAACCCAGGGATCAAACCCTGGTCTCCTGCAACTCCTGGATTGGGCAGGTGGGTTATTTACAACTAGGGCCACCTAGGAAGTCTTTGGGCTACTATTCCTCAATGCCACTCAGGTCTTTTACGACCAGATGAGCAGCTATGATATATCAGGCATTTAAGATCTACAAAGGGGAATACAGTATGCTCATAAAAGATGTAATAAGGAGAAAACAGCCACGAGTCTCAGATCTGAACAGATCCATGGCCCCAGTGGTGCAAGAAAGGAGGAAGTACAGACCACAGATAGTGGAAGATTTCTTTACAACGCTATTGGTTAATATGATGGGAGGAGATATAGTCGGAGTTGAAAAGTATTAAGGAATCATCTAGAGAAGAAACTGTGGACACCACGGGGGAAAGGGAGGGATAAGATAATTGGGAGATTGGGACTGACACATAAATAGTATTAACACTATGTATAAAACAGATAACTAACAGAACTAATAGATAACTATTGGTACTATGGATAAAATAGATAACTAATGAAAACTACTGTATAGCACAAGGAACTCTACTCAATGCTCCGTGGTGATCTAAATGGGAAGGAAATCCAAAAAAGATAGCTGTATGTATAACTCATTCACTTTGATGTACTGCAGAAACTAACACAATATTGGAAAGCAACTATACTCCAATAAAATGTTTTAAAAAAGAAAAGCATTAAGAGATCATCTAATCAAATCCCTTCACCAGTGCAGTCATACTCCTGGACACTCAGGATCTCAAATTAATGATATCAATAAGAGTGTGGGTTCCAGAGCCAAAGTGACACTTTGAATTATGGCTCCTGCCATGTGAGTTTGCGCAAGTAACTTAACCCCTCTTTGTCTCAGAGTCTTCATCAGTAAAATGGGGGTGATAATAATACCTGCCTTTTAGGATTTTATGAGAACTAATTAAGTTCATGTTAGTAAAGTGCTCATAATGGAGTCCAATACACAGGAAATGCTTCCTCAAATTGCTTCTGAGAGGCTGGGGGACTTGTAGAACCTCACAGGGGAGAGAAAGAGGATGCAGAGACCTCTGCAGGGACCTGTGTGTGTGTGTGTGTGTGTGTGTGTGGGCGGGGGGGGGTTATGTAACACAGCGCAGGACCAAGGCACACCAGTGTACACACACACATGTGCACACACGGTGCCCAAACGACGAAAGAAAAAAAGGTTCTTTTTTGCACAACTGTGACATCCATACCCGTGAATCAGCTCAATGAAATCGGGCCACAACTTGCTTAACACTTTCCTGCTCTCTGTTTCCCCAGCTGCCTCCTCTGGTCTGAGACGTTTCGGCTCCTGCGGCTGCCACTCCCCAGAAGGAGGCCCCACCTTGAGAATCACAAAATGAACTCAGCACCTCCTCACCTGGGTGGGCAGTGGCCTCACATGACACACAGGAATAATGACCTTTCAGTCTCAGATGCTTCATTAATGGAGTAGGCATGGTTATGCCAAACCTGACGGAAGAATGGTAACTAGAATCAGCTGATCTTTTCTAGCCATTAAAGCAACATCTTCTTGCAGGGATTTTGTGATACATTAAGTGAGATAATGCATGTAAAATGCTAGGTGCAGAGTAGATGCTCAGGGAAAATATTATTATAATATTATAACAATTATTTGATTCCTTTGGTTCTAAGATCACCGATGTGAAAATCAGGCACACGTGTGTGTGTGTGTGTGTGTATCAGGGTGTGTATGCTCAGTTGCTCAGATGTGTCTGACTCTTTATGACCCTATGAACTATAACCCACTGGGTTCCTCTGCCCATGGGCTTCTCCAGGCAAGAATACTAGAGTCGGTTGCCATTTCCTTCTCCAGGGCATCTTCCAGACCCAGGGATCAAACCCAAGTTTCCTGTCTTGGCAGGCAGATTCTTTCCAACTGAGCCACCAGGGAAGCCCCGTGTATGAGGGTACAGCTATGCAAATGAATGCATATTTGTACACAATTTAGGGAGGCGCAGGGAGCTCATTACTCCCTAACGAAATTGATGTGCTAAACAGGCAAAACACCTGGGAAGGTTCTTAAAGTCCCATTGTCCAGGGCACCCCACAAATAAGTCAGAATTTCTGGGGACGGGATGCAAACATTAGTAATTTTTTAAACTTCCCAGGTGCTCCTGCTTATCAGCGGCACTCACCGGCCCTCAGGTTCCTCTCTGGTAAAATAGAGGCAAACACTGGGCTAGACAACCGCAGCCCCAGCATCTATCTGATCAGCCTGTAAGAGGCATGTAGCCTCCAGCCCAGCGCGGTCCTGCCGAGCCCTGAGTGGTCCTCCCCCTGCCCCAGCCAGGATCCCTAGAGTATCCTGCCGGGGAGTCCAACCCAAGAACGACCAAATCTGGCAAGAGCTAAAAATTAATTCCCTTCAAATCAATAATTTGCAATTAAACACAGAAGACACTAAAGCCAAGGGGGGCAGGTTTCTGCGAAGAGGACAGCTGAGCAAGCCTTTGGAACTGAGACGGGAAAACCCAAGCCGCTCCAAGCAAACAAATGAACATTCGGCTCCATTGTCTGCGAGGAAGCAGGCTCAGGGGGGTAAGTGGTACTTGAGGAGTGAAAAAAAATCAAGCACTTCCATCAGCAGGACTCAATGCCAGGAGCTAATTTACTTTCCTCAGCGCTCTCTGCTTATACACTTCCGTGGCTCAGCGCCCCAGTCCACTTTGCTGGGGACCTCTGATGCCTTTAGAACAGTGCGACATGGTTCCTGGCTAAAGGCAGCACCCAGTTCACGAAAGAACTGGAAGTCTGCCTGGGTCCCCTCCCCATCCTCAGCAGCAAGTGTCAGACCGGATTGGGTGAGTGCCAGGCAGGCATTGCCAATGGGGAGCACAGACGTGCTGGAAGTGGGCAGCTCTGCGGAGCCAGGCTTGAATGATGGTTGATGTTTCACAGCAATCACTGAAGCCTGGGGCTGGGAGCCATCCCATGGCTCTCCAGAGACGTGCGGGGAGATACTGAAACTCTTGAAACAGAACTGAAATGTGGTTCACTTGGGAAGTAAATGCATGCCATGCAGTATTGGGGAGGTGGGGGGTGGAGGAAGAAAAAACAGTATAAAGAACCACAGCTCTGAAAAAGACAGGAAATTCAAGGCGTAGAGGTTGTAGAACCAAACACGGGTCTTTTGAGTTTCCTTAAAACTGCAGTAAAATGAGTAAGGGAATACCACATTTTTCTTTTATAAGGGTTTCCCTGGTGGCTCAGACAGTAAAGAATCCGCCTGCCATGCGGAAGACCTGGGTTCGATCCCTAGGTTGGGAAGACCCCCCTGGAGAAGGGAATGGCTACCCTCTCCAGTATTCTTTTTTTTTTTTTTTTAAGGAGTTGAGTCTTTATTTATTTATTTATTTATTTATTTTTCTGATTATTGATTTTTTTTTTTTTTTTTAATTTTTTTATTAGTTGGAGGCTAATTACTTCAAACAACATTTCAGTGGGTTTTGTCATACATTGATATGAATCAGCCATAGATTTACACGTATTCCCCATCCCGATCCCCCCTCCCACCTCCCTCTCCACCCGATTCCTCTGGGTCTTCCCAGTGCACCAGGCCCGAGCACTTGTCTCATGCATCCCACCTGGGCTGGTGATCTGTTTCACCATAGATAGTATACATGCTGTTCTTTTGAAACATCCCACCCTCACCTTCTCCCACAGAGTTCAAAAGTCTGTTCTGTATTTGTGTCTCTTTTTCTGTTTTGCATATAGGGTTATCGTTACCATCTTTCTAAATTCCATATATATGTGTTAGTATGCTGTAATGTTCTTTATCTTTCTGGCTTACTTCACTCTGTATAAGGGGCTCCAGTTTCATCCATCTCATTAGGACTGGTTCAAATGAATTCTTTTTGACGGCTGAGTAATATTCCATGGTGTATTCTCCAGTATTCTTGCCTAGAAAATCCCCAAGGACAGAGGAGCCTGGCAGGCTACACTCCATGGGGTTGCAAAGAGTCGGACACAACTGAGCAACTAAGCAGATCGAAACAGCAAGGGCTAACAAATGGCTTGCTTATGATTCAGGAAGTCAAAGCTGGACTCCTTGCCCCAAAGGAAGGGGGAAGACCAACGCTGATGGAGGCAGTACTATGCGCCAGGGTCTAGGAGCTTCACGACAGCATCCCATCTAGTCCTCATAGCATCATCTGGGAACAGATTCTGGTATGATCCTCACTTTACCAGGGAGGAAATTTCCTCAGGTTGATTTTTTTAATGAGTTTTTATATTTATTATTTATTTACTTTTAGCACTGGGGATCCTCATTGCATCACAAGGGCTTAGTTTCCCCCATGGCATTTGGGATCCTAGTTTCCCAGCAGGAATCAAACCCATGCCCCCCTGCATTGGAAGGTGGATTCTCAACCACTGGACCACCAGGAAAGTCCCCCTCAGGTTGATATTCAATGCCAAAATATGAATTGAGCCCCACTCCAAAACATTCATCTGAAACAGGAAGAAAGATATAAAGAGTTATGAGATTAGCATTGATTTCTAATCTAGTCAGGAAAGCAAAACTCACACACACAAAAAAGCAAAAGATGACACAGTCTAGCAGGTGTTAAGTGCCCAATGAGGGTGCAGAACGGCAGAGCCATGTGACGATGGAGAGAGGGATCAATGAGAACTTCAGGGGATGGAAAGATACATATAAATTAGCATTAAGGATGTCTTGAAACAAAACATGACTTGAAGGGTAAATAGGGAGAAGGACTTTCCAAGTGAAGAGGACTGGAACAAGGTACAGAAATGAGAAAGGGTGGCCTGGAGCTGATAGGTGGTACAAAGACCACTCATGATTTTTCTTTGAAGATATTGTGATAATCCCAAATTCTAAAGTTAAGCCCTGTAAAGTTGTTCAAATCCTTTTAACTCCTAAAGGAATTCTAATCCTAGAATATAATAAGGAAAATAAGATTTGGCTATTCAACAATTATTTGCTTGCTTGCTTTGAGCCAAGCACCCCAAGGCACACCCCAAGGCCTGGCACATTGCTAAAAGCTCAACCTCCTGCCACATGGTGACAGATTCCAGTCTCTTAAGAGGTGACATGGGTTTCCAAGGTGGCGCTAGTGGTGAAGAACCTGGCTGCCAAGGCAGGAGATGTAAGAGATGGGGGTTCAATCCCTGGGTCAGGAAGATATACTGGAGGAGGGCATACTCACTCCAGTATTTTTGCCTGGAGAATCCCATGGACAGAGGAGCCTGGCGGGCTATGGTCCATAGAGTCGCAGAGTCAGACATGACTGAAGCAACTTAGCACACAAGAGGTGACATAGGGCTGTAGTCTGAGACACCTACCTAACTACTGAGCACAGATGTGTCGGCACTGTTCTTCTAAATGCAGAGTAAGAGCCACGAGCAAGATTCCAGGAATCTCATACAAGTCAATTGAAGTTACTTTTATTACTACCCTTAGAGACCCAGATGCACCATGACTAACTTTTATATACACTTGCTGCTGCTGCTGCTAAGTCACTTCAGTCGTGTCCGTCTCTTAGTGACCCCATGGACTGCAGCCCACCAGGCTCCTCCGTCTATGGGATTTTCCAGGCGAGGCAAACCCAAAGTCATTGTCCACAAAGGGAAAAAGAGAGACTTACTAGAAAGAAGTCTGACCACTCTATGGGAAAAGTTCTCCATTTCCCTTCCTTACAGGGAAGAGGAGGAGGCTGGTTAAGAACACTCTCTTCTCTCTGGAGGCAAGACAGTCCATTCCCAAGGAGGAGATGTCATAGACTACATTGCTTCAATTCCAGAACATTCTTTTGGACCACCATTTTACTGGGTGGAGCATACGATGGAACAAAAGTTCACAGGGCACACAAAAATGTTGTATCTTCATCCCAGTGCAACACTTACGTGAGGAGTCCCAGGTTCAAGGTTTTGATACCTTTTCTTCTTTGCTCACTTCCTTCCTCTAAGCCAGAGTGCTAAGAATCCCCAAGCTATTGTGGCAACTCTACCCTTCTATTTTCCTCCTCATTGGATGTTTCTTTCTCATCTCTCTCTCTCTGACCAGCTACGCTTCTGAAGGGCAGCATAAGGCAATTCCACTCTCAAGATAGGAAGGGGGCAGGGCACAATCTTTAAAAGAATGACATAGCCCCTGAGAACATGACTGCTTAGAACCAACTAGTTCCAAGATGGTGGGTAATTCAACTTCCAGTAGACCTTGAGCCTCATTACATGCTCACTATAATACCATCGTATGTGCTAAATGACACACCCACAGGCACTATGACAGTTCCAAGACCAACCATAAAAGGTCAAAAAGTGGGCAGTGCCCCAACTCCTGGAAATCTCCGCCCCTTGCCCAAAATAGTTGAAATAATCCTCTTGTTCATTAGCCTATGGAATTCCCCAGCCCATAAAGACTAATCACCTCATCTTCCGAGGCCACTCTCACTTTCTGATACTCATGCATTCTATCTTTGGAGTGTATATGGCCCTAAATAAACTTGGTTTCACTTTATCAAGCCTCCCTCTTGACTTCCTTCCGGTGTGAAGCCGAGGACCCTCACTCGGGATGGCATTCCAGGGGCTCACCTGACGCAAACCTGAGCATCCTCTCTGGCCCCATTTTTTTTTTTTTTTTGGCAACACTCATCACTGTGCCACCTACTCTGTCTCTTTGGCTCCGTTTGGTGAGGAGTCCAACCTGCTGTTTCATCCCAGACAGAAAATCCAAGATTTTCATATTGGGATGTTGAAAGAAATCTAGAGGGGCTCACAAAAATATATTTATCTTTGAGGCCACATTTCCCTGCCTGGTAGTCCTGGAAAGGACTGTGGGAGAGATTCAACCCAGAGACTAGGGTCCTGCAGGGAGACCTGGGGACACGCTCGGTGCACACAGCCTTCCATTGCCTTCTCTGCCCTGCCGGTACACCTCCTTCCTCTGAGGGTTACCTCCGGAGAAAGAGACCCATCCAGACCAAACAGAATGCAACTATTGCCGAGGACGTCCAATTAATGAGCTCGCCTTCCAAACACCACTTCTTGATGAGCCATGACTTCCGACATGCATCCAAAACAATGAAGTCCCTGGAATTCAGGAAAATGGAGCGGGGCCGGGGGGAGAGGGAACCCTGCAAACCCTTCTTTTCCTCTTCTTGCCCCTCCTCGGTGACTGCCACCCGCTCCACACACCCAGCCCAGCTCCACACACAGGAGATTGAGACGTTTTTTGGAAGCACAATCCACGGTTCTGTTGCCATGGAAGCACCCGAGGGTCTCCAGTGGCAGCACACGGCAGGCAGAGGCGGCCCGGGAGCCGCAGCACAAGGAGGGTGTGTCCCACGCTGCCCGCCCACCCTGCAGGAAGCCCCGCAGTTGAGGGGGAGGCACAGTCGAGCCTCCCCAGCAAAGCCCAGCCTCGGGGGAGGCAGCGAACCCCAGCTGTGCCCCATCTTCCAGGCGCCTGTACATCTGGGCACTCTGGGCACAGCTCCAGCCAATCAGCCAGGCTGATCCATCCAGGGCTTTTCACAAAAGGATGCTCGCGTGAAGCAGATGGTAGCAGAGGAACCAAGATGGAGCCCCCCTTCTGGGTGGTGCGCCCCACCAACTCCCCAGGCAAGACCCCCCACCTGGCTTCCCTTGGCTTCCAGAGTGGGGACCCCAAAACGTGGCCCGTGCACTCCTAGGGGTCTGCCAGACAACTGCAGGTAGACCCTGAGCCAATAATCTTGAAAAAATTTGAGTCACATATTTATTGTCATACGTGCTACAAAAGAAAACCTGCAAAAGCTGTGATTCCATGGATATTATTGTTCAGTATCAAATGAAAGTGGATGTTTTTAAAAAAATGAGTCAACTGTAAGGAATGAAGTAAATAGTTGGGTAGCTATGGCATAGCTATCACACACACATACACACAACCATGAAAATTTACATCGGTAAACAAAGTTGCAGAAATCTGAGTGAAAGGAAAGATTCCAATGTCCTCTCTCAAAACTGAGTAACTTTTCAAACAGGAAGGAAAAAAGTTACTGACATGACCATGGGATCAGTTGTGGACTCACCTGACCACTCTTCATGTTGGCCTGTCAATGCACTGGGGATTTCCTTCCTATCTCTTTGATTGTATCCAATGTCTCCACCTAGCAGTTGGTTGAGGTACCCTAGAGATGAGACAGATAAGAGACAGTTAAGACTTTCAGTTCATTGAGTCCTATTTAATACTAACCAGGATTCTACCCTGGATGGGTTCTCTGGCCAGCTAGGCTGGACAATGCAGAATGTCACTCTGTGGAAAGGCCTCTTCATCATCCCACTTAGAACCATTAGCCAGGAGCCAGTTCTAAGCAACCAGCATTTTGCTCCTTTTCCCTCAGCCTCTCCCGGCTCTTCTTAGCTTTTAAAACTTAAATGCAACTTCTAATCAGAAGGCATCTCCAGCCCCCAAATGCACTTCCCACGATCAGTTCAGTTCAGTTCAGTCGCTCAGTCGTGTCCGACTATGTGATCTCATGGACTGCAGCATGCCAGGCCTCCCTGTCCATCGCCAACTCATGGAGTTTACTCAAACTCATGTCCATTGAATCGGTGATGTCCTCCAACCTTCTCATCCTCTGTCGACCCCTTCTCCTCCCACCTTCAATCTATCCCAGCATCAGGGTCTTTTCAAATGAGTCAGTTCTTCACATCAGATGGCCAAAGTATTGCAGTTTCAGCTTCAACATAAGTCCTTCCAATGAATATTCAGGACTGATTTCCTTTAGGATGTACTGGTTGGATCTCCTTACAGTCCAAGGGACTCTCAAGAGTTATCTCCAACACCACATTTCAAAAGCATCAATCTTCAGCACTCAGCTTTTTTTACAGTCCAACTCTCACATCCATACATGACTACTGGAAAAACCATAGCTTTGACTAGATGGACCTTTCTTGGCAGAGTAATGTCTCTGCTTTTTAATATGCTGTCTAGATTGGTCATAACTTTTCTTCCAAGGAGCAAGCGTCTTTTAATTTGATGGCTGCAGTCAGCATCAGCAGTGATTTTGGAGCCCCAAAAATAAAGTCTCTCACTATTTCCACTGTTTTCCCATGTATTTGCCAAGAAATGATGGGACCAGATGCCATGATCTTAGTTTTTTGAATGCTGAGTTTTAAGCCAACTTTTTCACTTTTCTCTTTCACTTTCATCAAGAGGCTCTTTAGTTCTTCTTCACTTTCTGCCATAAGGGTGGTGTCATCTGCATATCTGAGGGAGCTCAGAATGTAGATGAAAGACAAACAGGCAACAGTAAAACCTATTTCAATTCAGCTGTGGCAGGTATGGATGCTCATGTCCAGCCACTTCTCCTTTGCCTTTCTCTGGTTGAGAGTTTAGAACACTGAATGAATCATCCACATTCTCCTGCAGCCAGGAGTGACCATGTCCTGGCTAGAGTTGCAAAACGTAAGCAGAAGTGAAGCCTCCTCGTTGGTCATCCCCCTGCCTCAGATGGGTGTGGGGCCTGAGGTATGGCAGTGATCTTTAGGGCTGGTGGAGAGGGAGAGCAAGAGCTCTATCTCTCTCTTTTAGAAAAGAGGTTTTTTTTTTAAATTTATTTTTAATTAAAGATAATTGCTTTACAATTACAATATTGTGTTGTTTTCTGCCATATATCAACATGAAGCAGCATGCGTGTGTTAGTTGCTCACTCGTGTCTGACTCTTTGTGACCCGGTGGACTATAGCCCACCAGGCTCCTCTGTCCATGGGATTCTCCAGGCAAAAATACTGGAGTGGGTTGCCATTCCTTTTCCCAGGGGATCTTCCCAACCCAGGGATCAAACCTGGGTCTCCCTCACTGCAGGCAGATTCTTTACCACGGAGCCACCAGAGACCCCTATCAGCCATAGGTATACATATGTCCCCTCCCTTTTGACTTCTCCCTCCCATCCCACCCATCTAGGTCATCACATACACTCCCATTTGTAAAATAGATAGCCTGTGGGAATTTGCTATATGACTCAGGGATTTCTCTCTCTTTCTCTTTTTTAAAAAAGTATTTATTTATTTGGCTGCATCTGGTCTCAGTTGTGGCATACGGACTTAAGGCAGCATGGACTCTGTAGCTGTGGCATGCTGACTCTAGTTTTGGCTTGAGGGCTTAGTTTGCCCCCAAGGCATGTGGAATCTTAGTTCTCTGACTAAGATCAAACCGGTGCCCCCCGCATTGGAAGGTGGATTCTTAACCCCTGGACTGCCAGGGAAGTGCTGACAGCTTGGTCTCCTGATGGCACACAGCAGCCTTGGACTGCTGAGGTTTTTCACGTGTTGTTTGGTGACAGATCAACTCCTGAACATTTCAGCCATTGTTTGTTGATGTCTGGGAGCTCGCAGGCCAGGGCAATCCCAGTGCACAGATCCACTTCCTCATCAGAGCTCAGTTCCAGCTATCTCCCTGCATGGAAGGAGTTTGGACTGTCCACTTTAACAGAGATCCTTCCAGATGGACTGGATGGACTTAGCCTAAATGAAGTGAGATATCTGGAACCTAGACTCCTCACTCCCCTGGACCATTCAGAGTCCCCCAAACACACCACCCATGTGTATTTGCATGCATTCTCTCTTCCACTTGGAACTTGCTTCTTCTCTTCTTGGTCCGAAAAAACAATCCTCTCTCTACCCTCCACGTCCCACTGTGAACATTAAACTCACTCCAAAGCTTTTTCTAACCCAATACCCCCACCCCCAGGAATAACTGCTTAATTCTGATTTCTTGCACCTGGTCCACATTTCTGTGCAAGTGACACACTTTGCCTCTCATCAGTTAGTTCTGTGACCCAGGTAAAAGGAAAGCCACCAGACCAGCATCAGGGAGACAGTTCACTGGGACATGCGCCTCACGACTAGTAAAGGGTTTCTTCCAGAATAGGGCGACAGGACTTCCTTGGTGGTCCTGTGGTTAAAAATCTGCCTTGCAATGCAGGGGACATGGGTTCAATCCCTGGTCAGGGAAATGTGGTCCCATGTGCTACGAGGCAACTAAGTCCTCACTTGCTAAAACAAAAGATCTCGCATGACTCAACAGAGATTCCGATTGCAGAAACTAAGACCCAAGGCAGCCAAATAAGTAAATTCTGAAGAGGGCAAGGAGGCCTGGAAGAGGAAGCACAAGACCAGAGCAGATGAGATGGGAATGGTGTAGAGGCTAGTGAACCGTCTCCCTAGTGGTGGTCTGGTAGCTTTAGTTTTATTACCTAGGTCACAGAGCTAACTGATAAGAAGAGATGAGATGTTTTATAGCTAAGTGAAGAAAGACCAGTCAGGCAGCTATGGCAATAACCTACACCGGAGACAACTGGGAGCTTGGACCAGGGCAGGAACAGAGAAAAGGAAGAAGTGATAGACATGAGAGATGTTTCAGGAACAGAGCCAGTAACAGAGTGTCAACAGGTATTCAAGTGAGTAGTGAAGAAATTTAAGAGAACAGGAGAAATGTTTCAGTGATAAAGTGAAAAAGACAGAGATGTTTCACAAATATAACCAGTAGAACCTGGAGAGAACCAACAGGGCAGGGGATCAGTCAGATTAAATACAGTTCTTGTTGTCAAATGTTGTGATCAGTCAAGGAGAAGCCAAATGGATAGAAATTGAGTGAGGAGGCCACGGGACCCAGAAGAGACTCTTTTCTCTAATAGTGGAGGCTTAAGCTAAATAAGGGGCTTCTCGGGTGGCTCGGTGGGTAAAGAATACTCCTGCAACACAAGAGACAGGGGTTCGATCTCTGGGTTGGGAAGATCCTCTGGAGGAGGGCATGGCAACCCGCTCTAGTATTCTTGCCTGGAGAATCCCGTGGACCTAGGAGTCTGGCGGGCTGCAGCCCATGGGGTCACAGAGAGTTGGACACAACTAAAGCGACTTAGCATGCATGCACGCGAGCTAAATAAAAGTATTATGAAGAGGGAATTCCCTGGTGGCTCAGTGGTAAAGAATCAGCCTGCCAATGCAGGAGACAATGGAGTTCGATCCCTGGTCCAGGAAGATCCCACATGCTGTGGACCAACAAAGCCCGTGGGTCACAACTACTGAGCCTGTGCTCTGGAGCCCGTGAGGCACCATTACTGAAGCCCGTGTCCCCTAGAGCCTGTGCTCTGCAACCAAGAAAAGCCACTGCAATGGGAAGACCAGGCACCAACTAGAGAAAAACCCACACAGCCCACACTCACATATATGTATGTGTATATATATGACTAGAAGATAAGAGTGGGGCCAGGAATACATGGAGCCTTGTTTTCAGGAGGCATGGTAAACAAAGAGATCTGTGTGAACAAGTACGTGGTAGTTGGGTATTAAGGTTGAAGAAACATTTTTTGAAGGCTAGGGGACTTGAGCTTGTCCAGAAGGGAAAGTGAGGGAGAGGGGGAAACCCTTGGAATAAGAGGGACAGGAGAATAATCATCCCTTCCATTTGTAGAGAATCTTATAATTTTATTCAGTACTTTGCATTTTACAAACTCATATGGTATGGATAGAAATGGCATCACAATCTATTTGACCCTAAGAAAGATCAAGGGACTTTAGTCAAGAGGTGAGAACAAGGGTATGAGCTCAGGACACCTGAAACGACTGTGGCTTTTGTTTTTTTCTGTGTTCATTCTTGACCAGAAAGCAAATAATGAAGGGAAACATGATTTTAGAAGTACTAGTGAGTAACCAGGAAATTTTTTTGTGGAGAAACACATTCATTACCTAATTTAACCACTGAGGTATGAGGGTGATCATCGTCAGCGCTCTTCTCATTACACTGATGAGCAATCTGAGGGGCAGACCTTGTAGCTCCCACAAGGCTACATAGCTAAGCGGTAGCGTCCAGAAGACCCTAAACCCTTGTCTCCCGACTCCTAGACCAGCGCTCTCTCTGCTGAGCCTTCTCAGTGACAATATATTTTCCTCTTGCACTTGTGGATAAGAAAGCCTGCGTGGAGATCAGCAGTGCTTCTCCCCATATTTCTGACTCTCCTCTCCTTGGGACATTGGAACAGTGTTCATCTTCACCCCCTTGAATAGCCATGACCATGTGACTTGTTTTAAACAGCGTGGTGTAAGTGAGTGTGTAGTTCTCTCTAGTTTGGCAACCTTGCAAGAGACAGGATGGTAAGATGGAAGCTGCCTGAATGTGGCTAGAACCATCTAGAGAATTCTCTAAAATTCTAGAATTGTCTAGAGAATTGCTTGAACCCAGAGCCAACACAGAGTGATTGAGAAATAAACTCAAGTGCCTGATATTTGGGGATTGTTTATAGCTGCATAGGGCTTCCCAGATGGTGCTAGTGATAAAGAACCTGCCTGGCAATGCAGGAGATGTAAGAGATGCAGGCTCAGTCCCTAGGTGGGGAAGATCCCCTGGAGGAGGGCATGGTGACCTACTCTAGTATTCTTGCCTGGAGAATCCCACGGACAGAGGAGCCTGGTGGGCTGCCGATCATGGGGTCACAAATAGGCAAACTGAAGGGACTTACTGCTATTACCACCCCCCCAGCAGCATGATCTCGTCTACACAGCTGAAGACCAACAAAATCTTTCCCATGGAGAAAGAATGCCCTGGTGTCTCATAGATAACCCTATCCCAAAGAGGCAAGCATCTTCCCGGGATAACTAGGAAATTAAACATCCCCCTCGTAGTTAAAATGCCATCAGAACTTCTATAAAAGAGGCTATATTGGATGGTGAGTTTTTATTACAAGGTTCAGTTGTGGGCTTGAGGAGAAATTGTTTTTACAGATGTTCAGGGCGTGTTGTGAGGAAATGGCCTTTTACAGGCGGTTCGGATTGATGGGTTCTCTAGGGATGTCCTCTGACGACGTGCACAGAGGAAGTAGGGAGAGGTCTGCAGAGGCCCAGAAGGACACAACAGAGTTTGAAGAAGACCATGAAAGGGCGGCAGCTGAGTCCATGAGACAGAGCAAGAGTTGGAGGCACATAGATTTCGGTTTGATTCCCAGCTCCGCTGCCTATTACCCAGATTTCTTACTCTGTCAGAATGGTGTTCTATAAAATGAGATGAATGATACGTCCGTCTTAGGGTTATGATGAAACTTGATTTTGTCATAATTGTTATCATTACTTTTGTTGTTATTCTTGTTGTTACCTTACAATGGGGACCCAATGGTTCAGAAGTTTACTTTTTCTTCCTAAGCTTCACAGGCTCTGGGCAAAGGGTGGAGTTGGGAGAGAAGATTATACTTCCCATCTATTTTTTAAATTCTTGTTTTGTGTTTGTTTTTGGCTGCGCTGCGTCTTTGTTGCTACACTGGCTTTCCTCTGGTTGCTGCGATGGAGGGCTCCACATCCTTGCGGAGCTTGGGCTTCTCATTGCAGTGGCTTCTCTTGTTGGAGATCACAGGCTCTAGGGAGGCAGACTTCATTAGCTGGGGCCCATGGGCTCTCGAGCACAGGATCAGTAGTTGCTCCGCACGGACTTTGTTGCTCTGCAGCATGTGGGATCTTCCTGGACCAGGGGTCAAACCCATGTAACCTGCATTGGCAGGTGGATTCCTCACCACTGGACCAGCAGGGAAGCCCTCTTATTTTTATTTCTTCCTTTGTGACAACACTTTGGGGTGGTGCGATCTTGGGAACCAGAGAAACCAGAGACTCAATTGCCAACATACATTGGATCATCGAAAAAGCACATGCTAGTAAAGTGATGCTTAAAATTCCCCAAGCCAGGCTTCAGCAATATGTGAACCGTGAGCTTCCAGATGTTCAAGCTGGTTTTAGAAAAGTCAGAGGAACCAAAGATCAAATTGCCAACATCTGCTGGATCATCAAAAAAGCAAGAGAGTTCCAGAAAAACATCTATTTCTGCTTTATTGACTATGCCAAAGCTTTCAACTGTGTGGATCACAGTAAACTGTGGAAAATTCTGAAAGAGATGGGAATATCAGACCACCTGACCTGCCTCTTGAGAAACTTGTATGCAGGTCAGGAAGCAACAGTTAGAACTGGACATGGGACAACAGAATGGTTCCAAATAGGAAAAGCAGTACGTCAAGGCTGTATATTGTCACCCTGCTTATTTAACTTATATGCAGAGTACATCATGAGAAATGCTGGGCTGGAGGAAGCACAAGCTGGAATCAAGATTGCCCGGAGAAATATCAATAACCTCAGATATGCAGATGACACCACCCTTATGGCAGAAAGTGAAGAACTAAAGAGCCTCTTGATGAAAGTGAAAGAGGAGAGTGAAAAAGTTGGCTTAAAGCTCAACATTCAGAAAACTAAGATCATGGCATCTGGTCCATCACTTCATGGCAGATAGATGGGGAAACAGTGGAAACAGTGGCTGACTTTATTTTTCTGAGCTCCAAAATCACTGCAGATGGTGACTGCAGCCATGAAATTAAAAGATGCTTACTCCTTGGAAGGAAAGTTATGACCAACCTAGATAGCATATTAAAAAGCAGAGACATTACTTTGCCAACAAAGGTCCATCTATGGTTTTGGTTTTTCCGTAGCCAAAAACCAAGGCTGTGGTTTTTCCAGTGGTCATGTGTGGATGTGAAAGTTGGACTATACAGAAAACTGAGCATTGAAGAATTGATGCTTTTGAACTGTGGTGTTGGAGAAGACTCTTGAGAGTCCCTTGGACTGTGAGGGGATCCAACCAGTCCATCCCAAAGGAGATCAGTCCTGGGTGTTCACTGGAAGGACTGATATTGAAGCTGAAACTCCAATACTTTGGCCACCTGATGCGAAGAACTGACTCATTTGAAAAGACCCTGATGCTGGGAGGGATTGGGGGCAGGAGGCGAAGGGGACGACAAAGGATGAGATGGTTGGATGGCATCACCAACTCAATGGACATGGGTTTCGGTGAACTCCGGGAGTTGGTGATGGACAGGGAGGCCTGGCGTGCTGCGGTTCATGGGGTCGCAAAGAGTCGGACACGACTGAGTGACTGAACTGAACTGAACTGAAAGCACCGGTTTAATCATCTCCAAACAAGCAAACCCAGAAACCTGGGATATGCTACTACTGAACAAATATTTGTTCAATTAATGTCCCACTGAAAAAAAATGATGGGAAATAGGGCCTGAGAGGTAAGAGGTGATAGCCAGGACAAGTCAGCTCAATAGAAACAACAGGTTTGATCCCTGGTCGGGGAACTAATATCCCACCTGTTGTTTGGTTGTGCAGCACAGCCAAAAAAATTTTTTAATTAAATTTAAGCCAGTGAGCAAGACTGTAGTGGAACAGCTATTTAAATGGGGATTTATCCTCACCTAACCTAATTCCTGGCTTCCCAGGTGCCATGGTAAAGAATCTGCCTACCAATGCAGGAGATGCCGGAGATGTGGGTTTGATCCCTGGGTTGGGAGGATCCTCTGGAGGAGGAAATGGTAACCCATTCCAGTATTCTTGCCTGAAGAATTCCACAGACAGAGGAGCCTACTGTCCATGGTGTCACCAAGAGTCAGACATGACTGAAGTGCCTGAGCACGCAAGAGGCTACTATTGGGATTTCCCCAGTGGCTCCGATGGTAAAGAATATGCCTGCAATGCAGGAGATCCAGTTCACCCCTGAGTTGGGAAGATCTTGATTGGGAAGAAGAGAATGTCTTGCCCACTCCAGCATTCTTGCCTGGAGAATCCCATGGACAGAGCAGCCTGGCGGGCTATAGTCCATGGGGCTACAAAGAGTCAGACACAGCTGAGTGACTAACACTTTCACTCCTTTCATGTGCCAGGCTGGGTATAGGCACTTTCACATTTCTCAGGTGATCAGTGTGTAAAATTAATTCAAGTTCTGCTACTGGTGGGCCCAAACATTCTACTAGAAACAGGCCTATAGGAAGAGCACAATAAAGGCTGTCTTGAATGAACACAACAGAATGTCTTACAATTACGTGGCACTTCCATTTATAAAATACTTCCACGCACACCATCATATTTGTTACTCAAAACTAATGTTTATCAGTTAAGCAGCTTCCTGGTGATGAACAAAAGAGAAAGGAAAGAAGTTGGTTCCTACCATCAATGAACTCATGGAGCAGCAAAAAACAAAACCAGAAAATAGCAACACAATGGAAAGTGCTCGGAAAGCTCAGGGTGGGAGAGGCTGGCTTGTTCTGGTTTCTGCACGGGGTGGTTTGAAAGCTTGCAGAGACATTTGGGCTATGAGGGGCGGAAGAGCAGAGGGAAGTGAGGAGAGGCCAACAGGCCAAGAGACAGACAGACAGACAGACATGGGGAGAATGGCAGGCTGCATTAGTGCACAGGACTTCAACGAGATGTCCCTATATCCTTTTATGAAACCTTCTTAGTAAAGCTTAAGCATAAAGGAATTTCTGTTCCTTGCAACCAAATGATTCCTGATTACAACAACTGCTGCGGCAATCACTTTTTTCTTGGCAATAAGACTGTTCTCTCGAGATTTCTCAGTGAACACTGAAATCACCTGTGCACTTCTTCCCTCTTGCCCCTTAACCTCTTGTCCATTAACATCACCTACTGGTCTCTGTCCAACCTCACTTTGGTTCTTTCTGGAGCCACACTGTCCCCCTGCTGTTGAAACATCACTGCCCTGCATCCCCTCCCTCGAGGGCCAGGGTCTAAACTCCCAAGGAGACCACTGATATCTAGCTAATCTGATTGGCTATATCATGGTTGCTCCAGCTCAGTCATGTCCCACTCTTTGCGGCCCTATGGACTGTAGCCCGCCAGTCTCCTCTCTCCATGGAATTCTCCAGGAAAGAAGACTGGAGTGGGCTGCCATTTCCTTCTCCACACTAATCATAGTATACCATGCTCTATCATATATCATACTAATCTGCTACTGAAGGTGGAAAAGGAGCAGCCCAAACGTCATGAATTATAGAAACAAAAAGCAGAAAAGAAAATGCACCCATAATCCCCTTCTGCAACTGTACCCACTGTTACCATTTTGAGAGTATGTACTTCCCCCGGCTCCATTTGATAGATATTTACACATATTTTACTTAACAGAAACAGAATCACGCTACAAAAACTACTTTGTAATTGCTATTTTAGTAATGTTCTATTTAGTTATGCTATTATTAGGAATGATCTCTTAATTGTAAGTAGTAGAAATCAGCTTCAAAACAGCTCAAGCAAGAAAAGAAAGTAAAGCATCAGATGGAAAATTGGAAGATTTTTAGAGCAGAGGAGCCAGTATGGAAGACCCTGGGCCTGGCTTCTTCCTCCTTCCACTCCCTTTCTTTGCCTTCTTGGGATCTTTCCACAGTTCTCTCTGAACATCTGCTCCACCCTTCATTAAGAATTAAAAAGTTTCTTTGTATTTATATCTATCTCAGGCCTAAGGTTGAGTACTTCTATTTTCTTGATTCATTTTTTTTTTTCAAGCTTTGCCCTTTCCCCCCCTTCAAAAGAACCATTTCTTGAATCATTTCAAGTAAATCCTATTTTCCTGTTACAGAGTTCATTCGCTTACTAGAATTTATTAATTCTTTCCTTCTAGTTTCCTTGAGATCACTTTGTCATTCATTTTCTAATCTGTTATTTTCTTTCTTTTTTAAAAAAAAATATATTTTTTTATTTATTTGGCTGAGCCAGGTCTTAGTTGTAGCACGCCAGATCTTCACTGCGGCATGCAAACTCTTAGTTGGCAAATGGGGTCTCGTTTCCTGACCAGGGATCAAACCCAGGCCTCCTGTATTGGAGTGCAGAGTCTTAGCCATTGGACCACCAGGGAAGTCTCTGTTCTCAGTTATTTTCGATCTTTGTTTTAAAAACAAGCAAAGGCACAAATCAACGCTTGCAAGGCACTTTCTTTAGATGACACTCCGCTCTCCACCTCCTAACTCAAAGAACCACTCTGATGTGAGATGAAAAGGGTATTAATACGTCTGAACGGCAGCTAACATGAAGACTTACAGGCGAGGGCCCCTTGAAGCACCTTCTGGAGACACACAGCCCACAGTTTGGGATACTGGAGCGGGTTGCCATTTCCTTCTTCAGAGGATCTTCCTCACCCAGGACTGAACCCAGGTCTCCTGCATTGCAGGTGGATTCTTTACCACTGAGCCACCAGGGAAGCATGATGGTTCTAGAAGGGCCTGGATTTAAATAAGAAATGACACTAGCATTTATCTCGTGTCTGCTATTTGCCAAACACTGAACTAGTCACTTTGATACATACCCTTCAAGGAAGATATTATCTCCATTTTATCAGTAAAACAATACATGGGCAGAGAGCTTAAGGAGTATGCCTGCTTACACAGCTAGGAAGTGAGACAGAGAAAAGATGGGACTATACTTATCTCAGCTTCCCAGGTGGCTCAGTGGTCAAGACTCTCTCTGTCAATACTGGGGACAGGTTTTATCCCAGGGTCGGGAAGATCCCAGGGAGGAGGAAATGGGAACCCACTCTAGTATTCTTGCCTGGAAATCCCATAGACGGAGAAGCCTGGCAGCCTGACTCCACAAAGAGTCAGACACGACTGAGCACACATACACATACACACATGTCAATTACATAAATATGCTTTTTTAGTTAAATGAAAAAAACAAAAACTTGAAGCACATACACAACAAACTGGTAAAAGTGGTCACTACAGGGTGTGAGGGTGGTTGACCAGATGGGAACTTTCACTTTCTGCTTCTATTTCTGTACTCCTGACTTTTTCTTTTCAAAAACATTAACGAATTTTTTTTTTTTAATCAGCAAAACTCTTTTTAATTTTTGGAATAAAGAGCAACTATAAAGGTTTCTGTTGGCAATAAAGTTTTAGAAGAGGTTGAGAAGAAAGAGGTAACAGTATTTGGAGGAAAAGAAATAAAGAATATGAAAGACATAGACAAAGATAGAAGTAGCTTAACGATAGTAATAAAATAATAAGTATTCCTCTAATCTTCCCCTGGGTCGGGAAGATCCCCTAGAGAAGGGGACGGCAGCCCACTCCAGTATTCTTGCCTGGAGAATTTCATGGACAGAGAATCTGGCAAGTTACAGTCCATGGGGTCACAAAAGAGTCAGACACAACTGAGCACATTACATACTTATCTAATTCCACATCCCATGCTCTTTCCACTATTGCATATGTATTTCATATAATTCTGAAAAACAATAAAGCCATATTTAAAAAACTTGCCTACTGCAGTACTATCTGAAGCCAACAGAACTTTTTACAGTGCTTATATTTAAAATTTCCAGCATCACAAAGACCAAGTATTTTATCTATATTTATATCCATCTATAAATTTATAAGTAGATACCTTTATCTTTAATAACTATTTTTCTAACATCTATCTCTACCAATGTACCTTTCTTGATTTTCTGAAGAGATGAGCTACGAGAATGCTACAGAAGCAGCTGTTTTGGAAATACTGCCTTCTCTTTGTTCTGAATGCTATTTAAACATTGGCAGGGGGCCTCATTAAAGATGAATCGTTGAATTAGCAAGTAGTGTTGTAGCTAGAAGACACAGCATGTGTTCCTGTGGTGAAAACAGATTTGCACAAAGGAGAGAGGGTTCGGGGTAGGCGGGGCGGGAGATGGACAGAGAATGAAAAGACCTGAACGGTAGCAAAGTCAAGTGTTTTACAACGTCCTCTAATCTGCCCACTGCCACAGGAAAGCCCAAGACGGCTGCAAGGAGGCCAGGAGAAGCGCCACCTTTCTGAATGATTAATGAAAAAGGAGACATTCACCCAGGGTAGTTCTGCCTACAAATAACCTTCACTTCCTCCACTTTCCTCTGACAGTAAAGAATACCCCTACAATGCAGAAGACCTGGGTTTGATCCCTGGATTGGGAAGATCCCCTGGAGGAGGAAATGGTAACCCACTTCAGTATTTTTGCCTGGAAAATTCTATGGACAGAGGAGTCTGGTAGGCTACAGTCCACAGGGTTGTAAAGAGTTGGACACAACTAAGCAACTTCACTTCCTCCACTTTATGGTGAATAAGTGGCTTGCAGCTTCAGACAATCTAAAGACCTGGGCACCAACACCCAATAACAATGCCAAAAGCAATGAATGATTCTAAGATTACCTGTCTCCATTCGTTGTTTAGTCTCTCAGTCGTGTCCGACACTTTGCAACCCCGTAGACTGTAGCCCACCAGGCTCCTCTATCCATGGATTCTCCAGGTAAGACTACTGGAGTGGGTTGCCATTTCCTTCTCCAACCTGTCCCGATATACCTTCTCTATCTTGGAGACAGGCAAAGAGAGATATTAGCAGATTTATTTCTTCAAATGCATGTTACTGCGCCACACTATTTTCTTGCATTCATGATGGCTTTTATTTACCTTCGGATGGGCTTCCCAGGGGGCACAGTGGTAAAGAACCTGCCTGCCAATGCAGGAGATGCAAGAAATGTGGGTACAATCCCTGGGTCAGGAAGATCCCGTGGAGAAGAAAATGGCCACCCACTCCAGGATTCATGCCTGGAAAATTCCATGGACAGAGGAGCCTGGCGGGTTACAGTCCATGGGGTCACAAAGACTGAACAACTAAACAACAACAAGGCTCTAACATATACGGCCTCCTTAACCAAGCAGGAGACCCTTTTGTATTTCTTTCTTTTTAACTTTTTATTTTATATTGGAGTACAGCCTATTAACATTGTGATAGTTTCAGGGGAACATCAAAGGGACTCAGCCATATGTATACATGTATCCACTCTCCCCCCAACCCCTCTCCTATCCAGGCTGCCCCATAACATTGAGCAGAGTTCCCTGTGCTATACAATAGGTCCTTGTTGGCTATCCATCTTAAACATAGCAATGTGGACGTGTTCAAACTCCCTATCTCTTCCTCTCTCGCTTCCCTGCTGGCAACCATAAGTTCATGCTCTAAGTCTGTGAGTCTGTTTCTATTTTATAAGTAAGTTCATTTGCATCGTTTCTTTTCAGATTCCTCATATAATGTTTATCATAGGATATTTCTCTTCTGCGTCTGACTTCACTCAGTATGATAATCTCTAGGTCCATTCATGTTGCTACAAATGGCATTACTGCATTCTTTTTAATGGCTGAGTAATATTCCACCATACCTATGCACCACATCTTCCTTATCCATTCCTCTGTTGATGGACATTTACAACCCTCTTGCATTTCTTCTCCAGAAAACCATGCCCTCAATGTACAGATAGGAATGGAGATAGCAAAAGCGAGCTGGGTAATGCACACCAATCATCAGAGTGGCAAGGATACTCCACTGTATCCTTGATACTGGATATAGTATCTGTATCCAGTAAGGATACTGAGTGGCAAAGATACGGGGCAAGGCCCTGTCTCTGTCCTGAAACATCAATCACACTGTCTATCATGTCTCCCTCATCATGCCATTGACTTGAGACTAGAAGCCTTTAGTAACATCCAGGGTCCCAGCTGTGAGTCAGATTACACCTTAGGTTTTCATCCAGGTTCTTGGTTCACCAGGACTGAGCTGGGGTTCCTGAAGTCACTGAAAGCAGAGACTCCAACCAGAAGACAAATTCTGATTTCTTTACCAGCACGTCCTGAGGTTCCAGCATGAGTAACCCAACTCTAATCAGTAACCCAAGCACTCTATCTACCAGTGGGAGTCGCAGAGGAGTCAGTCTCGGCAGGCAGTACAGTCACAAAGTCAGTGGTCTATGGCCGCCATGGCAACGCCTTCTCTCACCTGTTGTCTGTATCGGTCAATACAGCCCCTTTAATCAGCAGTGTTGGGGACCGGCCCCAGGTAGGTCCACACCCTGCCCTCCTTCCGACCCTACAGAAAAGCCAGGAAACATGGCTGGGTGGCTTGCCAACTATTCACCAGAAATGGCCCAGCTGGTTTTCCCAGAATGGTTATTCTCAGTTCAGTTCAGTTGCTCAGTCATGTCTGACTCTTTGCGACCCCATGAACCACAGCACGCCAGGCCTCCCTGTCCATCACCAACTCCTGGAGTCCACCCAAACCCACGTCCATCGAGTCAGTGATGCCATCCAATTATCTCATCCTCTCTCGACCCCTTCTCCTCCTGCCCCCAATCCCTCCCAGCATCAGGGTCTTTTCAAATGAGTCAGCTCTTCATATCAGTTGGCCAAAGCATTGGAGTTTCAGCTTCAGCATCAGTCCCTCCAATGAACACCCAGGACTGATCTCCTTTAGGATGGACTGGTTGGATCTCCTTGCAGTCCAAGGGACTCTCAAGAGTCTTCTCCAACACCACAGTTCAAAAGCATCAATTCTTCTGTGCTCAGCTTTCTTCATAGTCCAACTCTCACATCCATATATGACCACTGGAAAAACCATAGCCTTGAGTAGACGGACCTTTGTTGGCAAAGTAATGTCTCTGCTTTTTAATATGCTCTCTAGGTTGGTCATAACTTTCCTTCCAAGGAGTAAGCGTCTTTTAATTTCATGGCTGCAATCACCACCTGCAGTGATTTTGGAGCTCAGAAAAAAGTCAGCCACTGTTTCCACTGTTTCCTCATCTATCTGCCATGAAGTGATGGGACCAGATACCACGATCTTAGTTTTCTGAATGTTGAGCTTTAAGCCAACTTTTTCACTCTCCTCTTTCACTTTCATCAAGAGGCTCTTTAGTTCTTCTTCACTTTCTGCCATAAGGGTGGTGTCATCTTATGGCATATTGGTATTTATCCCAGCAATCTTGATTCCAGCTTGTGCTTCCTCCAGCCCAGCATTTCTCATGATGTACTCTGCATATAAGTTAAATAAGCAGGGGGTGACAATATACAGCCTTAACGTACTCCTTTTCCTATTTGGAACCATTCTGTTGTTCCATGTCCAGTCTAACTGTTGCTTCCTGACCTGCATACAGGTTTCTCAAGAGGCAGGTCAGGAGGTCTGGTATTCCCATCTCTTTCAGAATTTTCCACAGTTTACTGTGATCCACAAAGTCAAAAGCTTTGGCATAGTCAATAAAGCAGAAATAGATGTTTTTCTGGAACTCTCTTGCTTTTTCGATGATCCAAAAAATCCATAAATAATAAATGTTGGAGAGGGTGTGGAGAAAAGGGAACCGTCCTATACTACTGGTGGGGGTATAAATTGGTACAGTCACTATGGAGAACAGTATGGCGGGTCCTTAAAAAAATGAAAGCAGAGATACTATTTAACCCCACAGTCCCACTCCTGGGCATATACCCAGGAGAAACATAGGCCAAAAGGATACCTGCACCATAATGTTCATTCAGCATTGTTTACAATAGCCAAGACATGGACGCAACCTAAATGTCCATCAACAGAGGGATGGATAAAGAAGATAGGGTACACATATGCAATGGAATATTACTCAGCCATAAAAAGGAATGAAATAATGCCATTTGCAGCAAAATGGATGGACCTAAAGACTGTTATGCTAAGTGAAGTAAGTCAGACAGAGAAGGGGAAATATCATATGACATCCCTTATAGATGGAATCTAAAGAAGAAGTGATACAAATGAACTTACAAAACAGAAACAGACTCACAGACTTGGAGAATGAACTTATGGTTGCCAACAGGAAGGGAGAGGGAGTTTGGGATGGACATGTCCACACTGCTTTATTTAAAACAGACAACCAAGAAGAACCTATTGTACAGCACAGGGAGCTCTGCTCAATGTCATGCGGCAGCTTGAATGGGAAGAGGATTTTGAGAATAGGTACATGTGTATGTGTGGCTGAGTCCCTTTGCTATTCGTCTGAAACTATCACAACACTGTTAATCAGCTATACCCCAATGCAAGATAAAAAGTTAAAAAAGAAAGAAAGAAAGAAATGGCCCGTCTGGTTTTACAGATCCAAACCTAAAGACCTCCAGTAGATAGAACTCAGCTCATCATCACAGATTCTTGGGCTTTCACCAATATCTTTTTTTTTTTTTCCGCTCACTCACTGCAAACATCTGCCTGTTCTCCAACTCCCCATCTTCAGGTCATTAACTGCTGCTTTTTTGGGGCACCAGGTGAAATTAAAAGACGCTTACCCCTTGGAAGAAAATTTATGACCAACCTAGACAGCATATTAAAAAGCAGAGACATTACATTGCCAACAAAGGCCCGTCTAGTCAAGGCTATGGTTTTTCCAGTGGTCATGTATGGATGTGAGAACTGGACTGTGAAGAAAGCTGAGCACCGAAGAATTGATGCTTTTGAACTGTGGTGTTGGAGAAGATTCTTGAGAGTCCCTTGGACTGCAAGGAGATCCAACCAGTCCATCCTAAAGGAGATCAGTCCTGGGTGTTCATTGGAGGGACTGATGCTGAAGCTGAAACTCCAATACTTTGGCCACCTGATATGAAGAGCTGACTCATTTGAAAAGACCCTGATGCTGGGAGGGGTTGGGAGCAGGAGGAGAAGTGGACGACAGAGGATGAGATGGCTGGATGGCATCACCGACTCAATGGAAGTGGGTTTGGGTGGACTCCAGGAGTTGGTGATGGACAGGGAGGCTGGGCGTGCTGCGGTTCATGGGGTCACAAAGAGTCGGACCTGACTGAGTGGCTGAACTGAACTGAACTGAGGTGCAGACTAGCCTGGAGTCAGCCTCCCCGGGAATCTGTAACTGGATCTCCGGGGAGTTACTGAAGGGTCTTCTGCCATTGTGCTTCTTTGTTTGTTACTACAACATCCTTGTGTGTGTGTGCAAAGCTGATTAAGTCGTGTCCAACTCTTTGCGACCCTATGAACTGTAGTCTACCAGGCTCCTCTGTCCACAGGACTCTCCAGGCAAGAATAATGGAGTGGGTCTCCCTCCTCCAGGAGATTTTCCTGACCCAGGATCAAACCCATGTCTCTTATGTCTCCTGTGTTGGCAGGCAAGTTCTTTACCACTAGTGCCACCTGGGAAGCCCTTACTAAAAGGTATTTTATAAAGTCGTCTCCACGGAGCTCCCTGCTCTGGGCTGCATATACTTTCAGACTCTGGCCATTATCACATGAATTACAAAATGAAATGATGTTACCATATCCACTACACGACAGTCAATAGATTTAAACTGAGACTTAGCACTTCAGTCTTTATTAGTCATGTTACCTTGGCCAAGTCCACTAGCTTGAGTCTCAGTTGTTTCACCTGTAAAATGGGAGGCTACTACATAGCACAGTGTGAGTGTATTTTATATGATTATGAATGCACATAAGTGCATCTAACTCTATGACTGGCACACAGCGAGTAATCAAGAGGGCTCTTCCCCTAAGCCTCCAGCAAACACTGGCTGTCACTCCTACTGAGCAATGGACTCAATTAAAATGGTTTCTGAGCCCAACTGAAATCATGCACATGTCAAGCAGAAAATCAGCACAACCTGTGAGCAATCAAAGCCACACATTTTAAAGAACAAATGACATACTTTGAGACTTGGTGATGGTCATAGAGTAGAAATAGGTAGCCACACATCACAGCTTCTGTGGTTAGCACAGAGATGCTAAAATCAAAGGAGTCTCCTTTCGAAAACAAGTACGATGTTAGACTTTGCACTTAGATTTCTCTATCCAAAACCCTTTTGCCCCTGTGCTGAGTCATGGACTGTTGCTTTCAATCTTCTCAATATTTCAACTTATGCTTGGTCTTTATTTATATATTTTAATTCTATAATTGCTTTACAGTGTTGTTTACTTTCTGCTGTAGAACAAAGTGAATCAGGTATATGTGTATATATACATCCCCCTCCCTCTTGGACCTTCCTCCCATCCCCTCACCCCATGTCACCCATCAGGGTCATCAATGCAATCAACTCTTCCTGTATGGAGGGAGAAAGGGGAAGAAGAGGGTTGGGTGCCTAGAAACAAGAACCCATTTATTTATCTCCTATCTTTCAAGATGTAAGACTGTGTAGGTTTATAGCCAATAGTAATCAAAGATGCTGCCTTAATCAGGAAACATGGGGAGAGGTGAACGATTCAAGATGTAAATGAAAAGACTTTACCAATGACCAAATGTATTCCAGGAGGAATACTGCTCCAGCTGCATGGTTTTGCCATGCTGATAAAGAACGTGTGCCTCGGGGCTTCCCCGGTGGTTCAGTGGTAAAGAACCCACCTCCCAGGGCAGGAGACACGGGTTCGATCCCTGATCTGGAAAGACCCCACATGCCTCGGAGCCACTGGACCTGGGCACCACAACTATTGAGCCTGTGCTCTAGAGCCCGGGAACCACAACCACAGAAACCCACGCGCCCGAGAGCCCCTGCTCCACAACAAGAGAAGTCACTGTAATGAGGAGCCGGCACACTGCACCCGGAGAATAGCCATCTCTCACTGCAACCAGAGAAAAGCCTCACAGCAGTGAAAATCTAACATAGCCATAACTAAATAAATAAAAAATTAAAAAAATAAAAAGAAGAATGTGTATCTCACAAACTGACCTGGCATGACCTGCCTAAACAGACAGGCCTTCCCTTAAGAAGGTTTTGTCTCCTACTATTCGGTACCTCTGCCTTGCCTGTACTTTCTCAGGCTGGGGCATTAAAAAAAAAAAAAAAAAATCATACCAAAAATCGTACTAGAAACTATTGATTTCTGTTGTGCTAAAGCCCCTGACATTCTGGCGCGATGAAGATATTGCTCTGGACCCTGTGAGCCTTCTCATACTTTTCTTCTGCTTATGAGGGTCTCTGAGGATGGTATTAAAGATATTGTAGTTCCCACTTTCTGACTGTGGGATATCAGCAGAGTCTCTCCTGTGTAAAGAATAATTATCAGCACCGCTGTTACCTCTAGTAAGTGTGTAATTACATGCTCGGTTTTGTGGGCTCTAGGCTGTGCAATTTTAAATTATACAATAATGTCAAATTCTCTCTCGCTCTCTGTCTCTTTCTCTCTCTCTCTCTTTTTTTTAATTTGGAAGGGGAGGTGAGTAATTCTTTTTTTTTTTCCAAGAGACAGAAGGAGGAGTGTGAGAGATCCTCCTGCCCCTGGCCCACCGCCACCCGCCCCCACCAGTAGAATCAACAGCATGGTACTGCGGGAAGGTCACACGCTGCCTCTTCATGCCAGGATGTCAACCTAAGAGGACACCTCTTTATATGCCAGGGTGGATCTGGTAGGGGGGGAATGGGGTGAAATGAAAGGGGAAATGCTGGCCAGTGAGGGCAGGGGATAAAAAAGGAGAGGGAGAAGTGGGGAGGAACATGGTGGTGGTGATGACAGCACCCCCAGCAAGGTCCCATCCAGAAAACGAGTCTGTGGGAAGTGTGTGTCTAACTGCCGATGCCCAGCCAGAACTTCAGTAGCTGGGGTCCACCTCAGTGTGAGGTTTGGGGCCCAGCAGGTATCAGCTCCCCGCTAAGGAAAGGACCCGGTGCTGTACCGGGGCCCTGTCGTTATGGTCCGGGCACCTGGCCCACCACTGGCCAATCAGCAGTGCCATGGACACCCCTGCAACCTGGGCCTGGCATCCCCCTGGCGGTGGGGGGGTGCCTCCATGATTTGGGTGTCTGGAGACTCTCCCTGTCATTGCAGGGATGCTATCTGGTCTTCTCTCTTTTTCCTCTGGAAACTGGGGGTGGGAGGGCAAGAATTGAAAGCAGTAACTCTTGTGTTCACTTCCAGCATGGAGCCATCAGCAGAGTCCACCTGGTCCAGATTCTGGCTTACAGCATCTATTTTATAGTTGACTCAGCCATTCCGGTGCTCATTTGCTCAGCAACCTTTAACAACTGCTACTGCCCCCCTGGGCTTCCCTGGGGCTCAGTGGTAAAGAATCCACCTGTCAATGAAGGAGAGGATCCCTGGGTAGGGAGGATTCCCTAGAGGAGGAAGCAGGTAACCCACTCCAGTATTCTTGCCTGGGAAATCCCATGGACAGAGGAGCTTGGCAGGGTAAAGCCAATGGGGTCATAAAGAGTTGGACAGAACTGAGCAACTAAACAATAACTGCCTTGCCTCTTCTCTTTCCTCCTACCCACCAGAGGAGCTGCTCACAGCTCTCAACCCTGCTCCGCAGCCGGGCTGCCCATCGCTAGGCTTCTACACGCAAGGAGTCCCTGCCTCTGCCCGGCTTCTCACTAACCCTCGGCTTGCCCACAGCTGCAGCTGCCACTGTTCTGTACCATCCACGTGTCATGAACACACAAGCAACCCTCACTTTACAGACCAACAAAGCAAGGCCAGAGAAGTGACCTGCCTGAGATCCCAGAGCTGTTTAGTGACAGATCTGCGAGAATCCAGTCCCTTTACCTCCCTTTATGACCTACTATTTCACCATGCTCTTCGGAAGTGCCAGGACTATCAAACAACAAAAATAGTTGGGCCAATACACGAGATACTGTATATCTAATAAGAATGATAATACCTGTATTTATTGAACACTTACATAGGCTTCATTCTATCCTCACAATAATCACTAGAGGTAGGAACTTTATTATCACTGTGCTGATGAGGAAAACTTAGTCACAGAGAGGAAAAGGAATTTCTCCTGGTTCCTGAGTTTCCAGAATTTGAACTCGAGTCAGTCTGCTGTCATGAAATTAAAAGATGCTTGCTCCTTGGAAGGAAAGTTATGACAAACCTGGACAGCATATTAAAAAGCAGAGATATCACCTTACCAACAAAGGTCCGTATAATCAAAGCTATGGTATTTCCAGTAGTCGTGTACAGATGTGAGAGTTGGACCATAAACAAGGCTGAGTGCCAAAGAATTGATGCTTTGGATTGAGGTGCTGGAGAAGACTCTTGAGAGTCCCTTGGACTGGAAGGATATCAAACCAGTCAATCCTAAAGGAAATCAACCCTGAATACCCATGGGAGGGACTGATGCTGAAGCTGAAGCTCCAATACTTTGACCACCTGATTGTTAAGAGCTGTCTCACTGGAAAAGACCCTGATCCTGGGAAAGAATGAAGGCAAAAGGAGAAGGGGACAGCAGAGGATGAGATGGTTAAATAGCATCACTGATTCAATGAGCATGAATTTGAGCAAACTCTGGGAAATAGTGGAAGACAGAGGAGCCTGGTGTGCTGCAGTCCATGGGTTGCAAAGAGTAGGACACGACTTCACGATTGAACAACTGCCTGACTCCAGAGTCCACATGTTTAACTCCTATGCTTAGGGCTTCCCATAAGATACATCAATAAATGGGTTGCACTGATGCTTAAAAATGAGTCCATGCCTTTGGTAAACATTTCTTTGCTGTCTGCCCTGTTCCCTTCCATCTGGCAATATATAGTTCACCGCTTCTCTCCTACACCATCCCAGATGGGTGTTTGGTAGGGGGCAGTTCAAGTGCATGGCCATTAAATCATCTGAAAATGACAAGGAATCAGCCAGCAGGTTTAACAAAAACTAGGCTTCCCTCTCCGAAGGCCCAGCCTGCCACCAGCCTCTAACAGACTTCCTCCACACAGTACATCTATAAAGCTTCTTCAGCCTGAAAGGAGACTACGGCACCAGGAGACTGCCAACCAAAACAGATCGGGTCAGATTGAGTTTCTGAATTTAATCATCACTTTCAGTAGTTCTTCTAGTCCCCATCGCTCCTGTGGAGTGTGCTAAAGGCAGGCAGCTAGAGCAGGGCAAATAAGATTTCAAGACTGTAAATAACAACCTCTTGGATTTAAATAGATGTTTTCATTTCATAGTGTTTTCACATGTATTATCCCAGCTGATGTTTCATCAGCCCTGTGGAGAGAAAGCAGCTATTTTTAGTCACCCCTACTCCCACTGCACCACCACCATCTTTTTCAGAGGAAATAGAGACAAAAAGAGATTGAGTTACTCAGTCAAAATCCAGAAAGGAATGGAAACCTAGGTCCAGAATCCAGCCAAGAACTAAATATCATGAGTCCTCAGAAATGATCACCCTCTGCCTGTGTCTACTGTTGTCTACATTACCAGACAGTATCACAGTCACTGCAGTATGTTAAAGGAAAAGGACTGCCACTGCATACTAGGATGTGTGCGTGCTCAGTTGTTCAGTTGCATCCAAATCTCTGAGACCCTGAGGACTGAGACCCCGCCAGGCTCCTATGTCCATGGGATTCCCCAGACAAGACTGGAGTGGGTTGCCATTTCCTCCTCCAGGTGACCTTCCTGACCCAGGGGTCGAAACTGTGTCTCCTGCACCTCTTGCATTGGGAGGCGGATTCTTTACCAAGGAGCCACCTAGGAAGCCCTGCAGGATGTGGGATCTAATTCCCTGACCAGGGATTGAACCCAGGGTCCCTTCATTGGGAGCACAGAGTCTTAACCTCTGGACCGCCAGAGAAGTGTGCTCACTAGGATGGCTGATGTCAAAAGTAAAAAATTAAAAAAAAAAAAAAAAACAGGAAATAAAACGTGTCAGTGAGGATATGGAAAACAGGAACCCTTGTGCACTGTTTATTGGTGGGGAGGTAAGATGGCACAGCTGTTGTGGAAAATATTATGCTATTCCTCAAAAAAATTAAAAAGAGGAGGATCATGATCTAACAATTTCACTTCTGAGTGTACATACTCAAAAGAACTAAGAGAATCTGGAAGAGATGTGTGTACACCCATGGTTTATAGCAGCATTACTCACAATAACCAAGAAGTAGAGGCAACCCCAGTGTCCACACAGATGAATGAATAAAATGCAATGTATATACGCAATGGAATAATTGTTGTTATTGTTTAGTTGCTAAGTCCTGTCCAACTCTTTGTGACCCCGTGGATTGCAGACTGTTAGGCTCCTCTGTCCATGGGATTTTCCAGGCAAGAATACTGGAGTGGGTTGCCATTTCCTACTCCAGCAGATCTTCTTGACCCAGGGATAAAGCCTGAGTCTCCTGCATTGGCAGGAGGATTTCTTATCACTGAGACACCTGGGAAGCCCATATAGAATATTACCCAGCTTTTAAAAAGGAAGGAAATTCTGACACACACTACAGCATGGATGAACTTGAGGACACCATGCTAAGGGAAATAAACTAGTCACAAGAAAAGGCAAATATTGTATAATTCCACTTATTTAGAGTACCTAGAATAGTCAAATTCATAGAGACAGAAAGTAGAAGGATGACTATCTGGAGCTACAAGGAGGGGGTAATGGAGAGCTAGAGTTTAGTGGGTACAGAGTTTTCGTTTGGGAAGATGAAAGACCTCTGAGATGGATGGGGGTGATAACACATAACAATGTGAATGTACTTTGATGCCACTGAACTATATGCTTAAAAATGGGGTGACAGTAAATTTTATTTTACTACAATTAAAATTAGCAAAAATAAATCTTAAATTTTAAAATAATAAATAAATATTAAATAGTTGGTAGAGGACTTAAAGGGCTTTCCTGGTGGCTCAGTGGTAAAGAATCTAACTGCCAATGCAGGAGACATAAGAGACTTGTGTTCGACCCTTGGGTGGGGAAGATCCCCTGGAGGAGGGCATGGCAATTCACTCCAGGATTCTTGCCTGGAGAATCCCATGGACAGAGGAGCCTACCAGGCTGCAGTCCAAAGGGTCACAAAGAGTCAGGCATGACTGAAGAGACTGAGCACGCACGCACACAAGGAGAGGCCAGAACCTGGAAGAGGCCGGCCAGCCTCCCCCACTGGAAGGTACATGTGCTAATTATATGTTGGTTGGTATATGCAAATAGGCTCTTGATAGGTGCTTGTTATAACAGTAAAGAAAAAGCTGTAGATTTCTAGAAGCCATCAAGTTCTCTTAAAGAGCTCATTTAGTTATTAAACTTGCAGCCTTTTAGAACTGAAAAGGACCTTCGAGATTATCTGCTGCAGACTGCTTCTTTTTACAGAGGGAGATCCAGAGACATTAAATCACTTGACAAGGTCACACAGCTAATTAGCCACAGAGTTAGGATGAAAACCCAGGTCTCTTGACTCTTAATCTACTTTCCTTCCCTCCACATACTTCTCATTTGTAACTTTTAAGAGTCACAGGTTTAAATTAGAAAGGGAGCAATCTGTGACCAATCCCGTGACGAGCAGTAGAATTTCTCCCCTCAGCTGATATGGACTTTGATTCTGAGACTAATTCACTATTTGTCTGTGATGGTTTCATCTCATTTTATAAAACTGAGGAGAGATTATGTTCCAGTTGTCAGTAGGATTGCTTTTAAGTCTCGGTATATCTATACGACATGTGTTCCATGTTTGTTTGACTGTGGAAAGCTGGGTTGCAAATGTCTGTGTGTGCACTGTGCATAGTCATCTTGTGTACCTAGGTGACGACACAGTTTTGTGTCTATGTTGTTGACACAAACAACATAGTTTGTGTGCCCAACACATAGTGAGGCCAAACAAACCAAAACATCGGAGTTTGGAGCAGAAAAGCCTTATTGCAGAGCCAAGCAAGGAGAATGGGCAGCTCACACTCAGAAGACCTCAATGGTTTTCAGGAAAGAGTTTTTAAAAGCAAAATTTGGGGGAAAGTTTTCAAGTTGTATGACTTCCTCTGTTTGGTTGATGTGAGATAACAAGGTGATATTTCAAGAATCGCAATCATCAGCCTTCTGGTTCCAACCAGGCTGGGGTTTCAGTCTCTCAACAGTTATTCTCCTCCACCTGAGTAGGAGCTTTAGTTCCTGCAGAACTCAAAAGTATATATCAGGTTGTTATGTGTGTCCCTTCAAGAGGAACTCGGACTCTGCTTTATCCCTGAATTATTATTTCTTGACTGTTTTCCCTTTGTTTCTGCACTTCCTCACTTCCCTAATTAGTAACTGCTTGAATCCACTCTTCAGAACTCAAGGAAAGGTCTAAGAGGTGTGATAGCCTTTGATGCAGCATCCACCGGGTTGGCCAAATACCTGTTCAAATTTTTCCATAACATCTATGGAAAAATCCAAACAAACTTTTTGGCCAACCCAATAAAAGAGCCTGAGAAATCCACCCATAAGAAAATGTGCCTAATTTTATGGAACCCAACATTTCTCCAAATTAGTTGAACACAGAGCCTTTTTAAATGAACATTTTAGGCACATAAATGGAGAAAACCACCCTAGACTCCATCTACATTGTCACTTGGCTTTTTAAGAACAAGGACATTTTGCTAATAGAAGTTGGCCCTAGACCTGAATTGTTGCAAATGCAGGATGGAAGAAGAAATAAGTGGGAATGGGGGGATCACTGAGAAGAAGTGTCTGTCCAGTTCTACTCCTAATCCCGTTAGTCTTGAAACTGAGCAGAAGTCTTTCTGTTCCCTGTTTCTTGACTCCAGCCTCCATGACCTTCCCTGGGCTCCAAAGGGCAGATTCAAAGAGTTGCTAATCCAAGAAGGGAAGGGATGCAAAAACAAGGGAGGGGCAGCCAGGAAACAATAGTGAAGACTTGGGGTAGGGTCCTGGTTCCACCTCAGTACGGTTCAGTTCAGTCTAGTCACTCAGTGTCCAACTCTTTGCGACCCCATGGACTGCATGCAGCACACCGGGCTTCCCTGTCCATCACCAACTCCCAGAGCTTGATCAAATTCATGTCCATACAGTCAGTGATGCCATCCAACCATCTCATTCTCTGTCGTCCCCTTCTCCTCCTGCCTTCAATCTTTCACAGCATCAGGGTCTTTTCCAATGAGTCAGTTCTTCTCATCAGGTGGCCCGAGTATTAGAGTTTCAGCTTCAGCATCAGTCCTTCCAATGAATATTCAGGGTTGATCTCCTTTAGGATGGACTGGTTGGATCTCCTTGCAGTCCAAGGGACTCTCAAGAGTCTTCTCCAATAGCACAGTTCAAAAGCATCAATTCTTAGGTACTCAGCTTTCTTTATGGTCCAACTCTTACATCCATACATGACTACTGGAAAAACCATAGCTTTGACGATGAGGTCTAAATTTCTTTCACTTTAAGAGATACATATAACAATGCTTTTAAGCTGTTAGATGTCAGCATTCTCCATATCAGAGAAAGATCACATGAGGCTACATTAAAGGAACCAGAGAAGCTCATCAACAAGATTATCTGAGACCAGGTTTGAGGAGTTCAGGCCTTGCACACATCCTAATCTTATCAGCAACCCCACCCTTGAACCACTGCTATGAAACTCCCCATCAAATCCTCCCAGGTGGGGATACACAGTTTTTCAGGGCAGGAGTCCACTGTGTCCCCTTTTGCCTGGCAAAACAATAAAGCTATTCTTTTCTGCTTCACCCAAACTCATCTCCAAGATTTGATTCAGCACCAGTGCCCAGAGGCCAAGCTTTCATTATCAGTCCTGTGAGCCAGCCAATGGCCTTCATAGCCCCTTCCTTCCTTGTAGACCCTTTAATGGGTTCCCCTGAATCCCAGCCTTCTTGCTTGGACTTGATGCTCTAGACTTCTCTGTTCTATCCTAGCCTATTTAAGATGTAGATCCCATTTCTTCTTGGATGATACCCAGTAGGCAAAGGTCAATCTTCCCTCCTTACTCTCAGGATCCATGAGACCCTGCAGGTGTGGGAAAAAAAGCCTGGCATCATTGTAGCCTATCAGGGCATCCCGTTGTCTGGCCCCAGTGTTTACTCAATTTTTATGATGACAAAAATGCAAACGCTTGCTTTCCCCTAATTTGTTTCCATGTGGCTTTTTGAGAAGGCCTCAAACCTAGGCCTGGGCTTCACATCTTTCAGCTACTTGTGCTCACCTTCCAGAACCCCTCAGTGGCTGTTGATGGGGGGATAAAGGGCAATAGATCCCCGCACTTTGTCCACAACCACTTCCCTTGGCCTGACAACACTGCCACTCACAGTTGGGTCCTCAACTGGGGAGGTGTCATCTGAAAGCAGACCTGAACATGTCCCCTGCAGCCCCCATTCCTTCACCAGAGATCCCCCTGCCCCCTCCTACAGATTCACAGTTACCCAGAGGTTCACAGAGCACAGATGGCTTTTGGGGGTCACACTTGTTGGAAGAGGGCAGGTCCCCTCCTCCCACGCCTTTTCTGAGGTCCCACAGCACAGTCAAGATGTTTTTGCATATACACCTCTTGGTGGTTGGTGGTGATGATTTAGTTGCTAAGTCATGTCTGACTCTCCTGAAATCCCATGGTCTGTAGCCCAGCCAAGCTCCTCTGTCCATGAGATTTCCCCAGGCAAGAATACTGGGGTGGGTTGCCATTTTCTCCTCCAGGGAATCTTCCCAACCCAGGGACCAAATCCACGTCTCCTGCTTGGCAAGTGGATTCTTTACCACTGAGCCACCTGCGTACACTTCTACAAAGTGGGTCCTGCTAATCTTGTTGTGAAAGTGAAAAGTGAAAGTGAAGTCGCTCAGTCATGTCCAACTCTTTGCAAAAATTGAAAACATAATGAGTTGAAACACACATAGGTGGTTGTGGTAGAACTGCCTAAACACCCTGACTCCAAATGTCACTCTCACTTCATGACACTAAGCTGTAGACAGTAACACAACTGCCTGTGACAGGATCTTGTCAGCTGGGGTTCCAGAATGCTAAATGCATCAGGATACAGAGTTCCAGCCTGCTAAATGCATCAGGATGCAGAGCGCCATCCCCATGTTTACTACTCCTAAGCTGATTCTAAGCAGAGGGAGCCACTGTCTGCTTATCATGAGAGACTTTCAAGCTGGCAGAATGACCTCCCAAGAGAAATCCAGGGGATCCCCACTGACTTGTGCGTTTAAAGTGACTTAGATGTACCTTCCAGAAATATTCCACGGGAACGAATCTGTAACAGGTAAAGAGAGATACAACCGAAATGGTTTTCCCAAACTCACATGTCTGTTGTTACGTTCCTCCTGGGGAAAAGGGGCAGGGAAACTAGAACAGATTTGGGGATAGGTTGGTCTAATTCTTTTTATTTCCTCATTATAGAAGTTGTCTAGTTGTAAGTCAGTGGAGAGATACCACTGCTAATTGCCAGGAGAGGAACTTGTTCACCGCTGTGCTAACCTTTCCACATGTCAATTTTGGAGAAGAAATTCAAGGTGAGGATGACTTTCAAGCCCAGAGAAGGAAAAGGGTTAGTCCCCCATGGTGGATGGGAAGGGCAATTTGTTTCTGTTAAGATAACCTTGGGTTTGCAAATAATTTTTCCTGTAATTTAGAGAACTCAAAATTTTCCCATCATTCTCATTTCAATAAGCTTTCACAAGAAGGAAAGAAAGGAGTGGAGTCAAGGTCAATGATGTGGGAGCAGCCCATGGCCCTGTGTTGGCAATGTGAATATATCACTTCTATCCAGATGGGAAAACACGTGAGGTCCTATATATTCTTAAAACTATCTCTTTCCTCAATGCCATCAGCAGCCTCTCTTTAGTTTTACAAAGCTGAATATAACTTATCTTTTAGTGTAATTTCTTTATTTCTAAATAAACAAAAACCAAGAGTAGGAGTTTCCATGTATGGACAAGAAACATAAAGACATAAAGGCAATAGTTTAGACCCACTTCCCACATTGACTCAAGGGGTGATACTGGGCCAGTTATTTAATGCCTCTGATTATAGAAATTTCACCTCCAAGGTGTGGGGAATTTATTATCCACCTCCATATATGTTATGGGGTCCCCTGATTTGCAGATGCAAAGTAACAAGAGTTGGTGTTATCAGGTAACTTACCTGGAGAAGGAAATGGCAACACACTCCAGTATTTCTTGCCTGGAAAATTCTATGGACAGAGGAGCCTGACAGGCTACAGTCCAGTCGCAAAGACTGAGCACACATGTCATAGATGCACTTGCTAAATGCAAAACATACATCAGCCATGTGGACAAGGTGGGGGAAGGGGAAGGTGGGGTAGATGGGAGAGTAGCCCTGACATATACTCACTACTGTGCGTAGAATAGACAGTTAGTGAGAGCCTGCTGTGTAGCGCAGGGCACTCAGCTCCATGCTCTGAGAGGACCTACAGGGGTGGGATGGGGGAGAATAGGAGGGAGATCTAAGAGGAAAGCCATGTATGAGCACATATGGCTGATTCATGTTGTTGTACGGCAGAAACCAACACAACACTGAAAAGCAGCTATTGTCCCTAAGTCATGTCCAACTCTTTGAGACCCTATGAACTGCCGCACTCCAGGCTTCCCTGTCCTTCACCATCTCCCGGAGTTTGCTCAACCTCCTGTCCATTAAGTCAGTAATGCCATCCAACCACCTCATCCTCTGTCGTCCCCTACTCCTCTTGCCCTCAATCTTTCCCAGCATCAGAGTCTTTTCCAACGAGTCTTTTCTAAAGCTTCAGCTTCAGCATCAGCCCTTCCAATGAATATTCAGGGTTGACTTCCTTTAGGATTGACTGGTTTGATCTCCTTGCCGTCCAAGGAATTTTCAAGAGTCTTCTCCAGTACCACAGTTCAAAAGCATCAATTCTTCAGTGCTCAGCCTTCTTTATGGTCTAACTCTCACATCTGTTTATTACTATTTGAAAAACCTTAGCTTTGACTGTATGGACCTTTGTCAGCAAAGCAACTATAATTCAATTAAAGAAAAAAAAGTCAGCTCAGTTAATCCATGCAAAGGTGCAACCAGAAAGGAGTTATTATCCCCACCCTAAAGAAGGAAACTGAGGCATGAAGAGGGGAAGAGTCATGCCAAAGTGCTTTGACAGGTTTAAGGAGCTATAATCAAATAAAAGGCATTACTATCATTACTATTATCTTTAGGTCTGTCAACTCACAGTTCAGTTCAGTTGCTCAGTCGTGTCCGACTGTTTGCAACCCCATGAATCGCAGCATGCCAGGCCTCCCTGTCCATCACCAACTCCCGGAGTTTACTCAAACTCATGTCCATCAAGTCGGTGATGCCATCCAGCCATCTCATCCTCTGTCATCCCCTTCTCCTTCTGCCCCCAATCCCTCCCAGCATCAGGGTCTTTTCAACTCTTCGCATGAGGTGGCCAAAGTATTGGAGTTTCAGCTTCAGCATCAGTCCTTCCAATGAACACCCAGGACTGATCTCCTTTAGGATGGACTGGTTGGATCTCCTTGCAGTCCAGGGACTCTGAAGAGTCTTGTCCAACACTATCAACTCTAGATGGGTCTAAAAAATAAGAATTAAATATTGAATAAAACACAGCTTTAAAACATAAATTACACCAGCCTGGGGAACCAATAAAACACACAGTCTTTGGGGGAAATACTGCAAAGTTAAGGGAGGTTTCCTGTGTTCATTCTTTTATTCTTGGCACTAGGACACAATAATGAACAAAACAGGTCCCCAAACTCTCTGCCCTGATGGAGCTTCCATTCCTGGGGTGGACACAGAGATGAACACATACATTATTGGAAAACAGAGTATGTCGGATGATGACAGAAGCTAAGGAGAAAAGCACAGTGGGAAAGGGGATGGGGAACTGCAAGTTGAATACATAGTCAGGGAAGGTCTTGCTAAGAAGGCGCCACACTGTCACCTTGGAGGTGACAAGATGTGATGCGCACTGATGTTGGGGGAGAGCCTTCCGGGCATCCTTGAGACCAAAGGATGAGGCCCCTGTTCTTCCCCACTCACTTACTGTTCTGGGACAGTCCGGAGGGCGAGTCCACACCACTGGCTTGTTCTGAGAATGCTGTGAGTGGTCATAGGAAGAAACACAGTTCATCCACTAAAATGCCCAACCTCACCTGGAAAGCTTTTTTTTTCTTGCCCTAGTATTCTTTTTCTTTTTAAATAATTATTTATTTTTGGCTGTGTGGGGTCTTAGCTGCAGCATGCAGGCTCTCTTGCGGTCAGTGGGCTTAGCTGCCCCATGGCATGCAGGATCTTGGTTCCCCAACCGGGGATCAAACGCACATCCTCTGCATTGGTAGGCAGATTCCCAACCACTGGACCACCAGGGAAGGCCCTTGCCCTAGCTTCCTTAATACAGATATCAACCCATCGTCTTACACAGAGAGGCTAACAGTCCCTGTCTGAAAAGCCCCCAAATGCAAATGACTCCCCTCTGGAATCCCATTTCAAAGGCGCCTACAAGAAACAAACATTGCTTTAAGAATACGCAGGAACTGCCAAGTTTTTCCTGCAGCGCTCTGATGTCTACAAAATTGAGTGGAAGAGCGTGCCCTTAGGGGCTGACAAGCTACCCTTGGAGACTCTGTTGCTAGGCAGGGTAACCTGCTTTCAAACCCAAGCATTTCTGTTCCCCTCGGAATGCCTAACCAGACGCTCCCAGCCCTCGGCAGCCCGGGGGTCCCGCGAACCGCAGAGCCACGGTAGGGGCCACCTCGCTCCCCGCGCCACCCCCTCCCCCACCCTGTTATTAGGTATGCATTTCAGATTTTGAATGGATCTCCTTGTCTGGCGTTAATTGACAGTGAAAGCCCGGTTTTCAAAGCCAAGGTATAAGCACTGAAGGTAAGTGATCAGAGGACTGCCCTCGTAATAAATCACTGCGGCGCGGGTCACTGTTTAGAGTGTGAATGCAGTGTTCAATAAAGAAACACACTCCACCTTTCAGCTTCAAGCCGACCCTGGCTAATTGACCTCATTGTAGTCCCTCCATTAATCATTCTGGCACATGGGGCAAGAGGCAGTTTCACTGCTTAGGTTTGCAGGGAGGGGAGGGGACCAGGTCCACGTGGGGGTGGGTAAGGGTTGAGGGGGGCAGTTATAATGTACAAGGAAATCATAGACAATTCTCCCTTAATTAACTCATTGGATTTCCTGGATGGCCAGAGAGGGTTTCCTTTGCTGAAGGAATGTGGGGAATAATGCAAGGGACTTCATTAACTTCCCACCAGGATGCAGGAGTTTGGGTCGCGAACAAAAGCAGATGTGAGCATCTGTACCCCATCCAAAGAGCGGCTCTGCCAAAGGACCAAGGGGTTAGCCTAACACTACATAATCACTCAGTGTCATCCATCTCCCCAGACCCTGATTAATAAATTGCAGCAGAAATCTTTTACAGGGGTGACTACAATTTTATTTCACCCATTAGCAGCACAGCAATCATACGGGACCAGTTTACCTTCTTCTCAGCCCCCCTCCCTCCCGCTCTCCGGTCCAGTCCCCAGTTCCACATCAGCTTTACTGGTGCATCTTTGAAAGAGGTGTGGGCTGCTTTTTGTCCAGGCCCTCCATTCTGCCAAGCCAGCCCCCCAGCTGACGACTGTGAGCTGAATGGCAGCTTTAACACAGAGGTCAATTCACACTGCAGCTCAAGACTTGTTCCTCCAATGTGATTTGGTGAACATCATCTGGGCACCTGTTCTGTACCAAGCATGGCATAGCACTAGAAATACACACACACAAATATGATTTGCTCCTGGTCCTCAGAGACCTTAAGAGTCTGCATCCGTCCAGTTATATTTTCAAAATGCAAGATCTGTCCTTTTATACCAAGCTGCTTTAAATTAGGCCTTTTTAAAACGTTCTTTTCCCCATGATTAGTTGCTATTATTCAGGCACGCAGCAGTCTCACAGTTCACAGGGGTAAACAAAGCCCAGAGGGTCAGCAACTTTCACTTTGAGCGGAGGAGAGGGAAAGAGAGGAGGGGGAAGAAGGGGGAGGGGGTGTTATCATTCATATTACACTTGTGCTTTTTCCTGCCTGCTCCCCTTCCGCGTTCCATTACTGTTAATGAACTTAATTGTTTGGTTTCAAAATGCCAGCCTGAAGGCATCCCTCTCCTTCCCCTTGGTGCTAAGCGTCAGTCTTGCTGATCTCCAAATTAACTTGTAAGCAAATTCTTCAAGTCCATGCCGTTCCTTCCCTGACAAGCACCTGGGCCAAGGAATTCTGGCCAAGACTCCCCCCAGACAAATTCAGACAGAGCGTCCAAAAAGACAGAGTGGCCATCAGATCGGCACTTGGTATTATATGTAATTCAACTCCACTTAAGTATATTTACTGCATGTCTACTGTAGTGTCTGATAATTGTCCTAGTCACTGGGTTCAGAGAGTTGATACAACGCAGCCGCTGACCTCAAGGAGCTCATGGCATTTTAGGCAGAACAGATCACATTTCCTTCATTCTGCGATCAAGGACACTGCTGCTTCTACAGAATCTGAGGGTTAGGGCAGCTCGGCTCAGTGGAGAAACCACAGGCTCTGCAGTCATGTAGATGTAGACAGAATCTGAAGTCTGTCCGTTCACCATCCGGGCAGGTTTGCCCGCATTACATAACCTCAGTGAAGCATCATGGTATTGACCCAGTTGAGTTAACTGTGCAAACTGAATGAGTTAATGGATGTCAGTGTTGGCCCACCCCCACTGAGAAGATCATGCTTTATGTAGAAAATTCCCCAATGAAAATTGTTGCACAGACAGTCCACGTAGATAATAATATGAAAAAATGAAGTGAAAGTGTTAGTCTCTCAGTCATGTCCAACTCTTTCTGACCCCATAGACTGCAGACCACCAGACTCCTCTGTTCATGGGATTTCCCAGGCAACAATACCAAAGTGGGTTATCATTTCCTTTTCCAGAGGATCTTCCCAGAGCAGGGATCAAAGATTGGCAGGTGGGTTTTTTAACACTGAACCACCAGGGAAGCCCAGATAATAATATACCAAACCCAAATTTAAAATATAGTCTAGTGCTCGCTTTGGCAGCACATATACTAAAATTGGAACGATACAGAGAAGATTAGCACGGCCCCTGCGCAAGGATGACAAGCAAATTCGTGAAGTGTTCCATATTTTTATTCTACCCAAAGCAATCTATAGATTCAATGCAATCCCTATCAAGCTACCAACGGTATTTTTCACAGAACTAGACCAAAGAACTTCACAATTTGTATGGAAATACAAAAAACCTCGAATAACCAAAGTAATCTTGAGAAAGAAGAATGGAACTGGAGGAATCAACCTGCCTGACTTCAGACTCTACTACAAAGCCACAGTCATCAAGACAGTATGGTACTGGCACAAAGACAGAAATATAGATCAATGGAACAGAATAGAAAGCCCAGAGATAAATCCACGAACCTATGGACACCTTATCTTTGACAAAGGAGGCAAGGAAATACAATGGAAAAAAGACAACCTCTTTAACAAGTGGTGCTGGGAAAACTGGTCAACCACTTGTAAAAGAATGAAACTAGAACACTTCTAACACCATACACAAAAATAAACTCAAAATGGATTAAAGATCTAAATGTAAGACCAGAAACTATAAAACTCCTAGAGGAGAACATAGGCAAAACACTCTCCGACATAAATCACAGCAGGATCCTCTATGACCCACCTCCCAGAATATTGGAAATAAAAGCAAAACTAAACAAATGGGACCTAATGAAACTTAAAAGCTTTTGCACTACAAAGGAAACTATAAGCAAGGTGAAAAGACAGCCCTCAGATTGGGAGAAAATAATAGCAAATGAAGAAACAGACAAAGGATTAATCTCAAAAATATACAAGCAACTCCTGCAGCTCAATTCCAGAAAAATAAATGACCCAATCAAAAAATGGGCCAAAGAACTAAACAGACATTTCTCCAAAGAAGACATACAGATGGCTAACAAACACATGAAAAGATGCTCAACATCACTCATTATCAGAGAAATGCAAATCAAAACCACAATGAGGTACCATTACACGCCAGTCAGGATGGCTGCTATCCAAAAGTCTACAAGCAATAAATGCTGGAGAGGGTGTGGAGAAAAGGGAACCCTCTTACACTGTTGGTGGGAATGCAAACTAGTACAGCCGCTATGGAAACAGTGTGGAGATTTCTTAAAAAACTGGAAATAGAACTGCCATATGACCCAGCAATCCCACTTCTGGGCATACACACTGAGGAAACCAGATCTGAAAGAGACACGTGCACCCCAATGTTCATCGCAGCACTGTTTATAATAGCCAGGACATGGAAGCAACCTAGATGCCCATCAGCAGATGAATGGATAAGGAAGCTGTGGTACATATACACCATGGAATATTACTCAGCCGTTAAAAAGAATTCATTTGAATCATCCTAATGAGATGGATGAAACTGGAGCCCCTTATACAGAGTGAAGTAAGCCAGAAAGATAAAGAACATTACAGCATACTAACACATATATATGGAATTTAGAAAGATGGTAACGATAACCCTATATGCAAAACAGAAAAAGAGACACAGAAATACAGAACAGACTTTTGAACTCTGTGGGAGAAGGTGAGGGTGGGATGTTTCAAAAGAACAGCATGTATACTATCTATGGTGAAACAGATCACCAGCCCAGGTGGGATGCATGAGACAAGTGCTCGGGCCTGGTGCACTGGGAAGACCCAGAGGAATCGGGTGGAGAGGGAGGTGGGAGGGGGGATCGGGATGGGGAATACGTGTAAATCTATGGCTGATTCATATCAATGTATGACAAAACCCACTGAAATGTTGTGAAGTACTTAGCCTCCAACTAATAAAAAATAAATAAATAAATAATTTAAAAAAATAAAATAAATAAAATAAAATATAGTCTAATATTTCTCCTCCTTGTTTCCTTCCTCTGAAAATGAACTGTCTTCTCAACCTTGACATGTTAACCAGAAATGGCATACACTGAGACCCTTTGACTGTGTGGATCACAAAAAACTGTGGAAAATTCTGAAAGAGATGGGAATATCAGATCATCTGACCTACCTCTTGAGAAACCTGTATGCAGGTCAGGAAGCAACAGTTAGAACTGGACATGAAACAACAGACTGGTTCCAAATATGAAAAGGGGTACATCAAGGCTGTATATTGTCACCCTGCTTATTTAACTTATAAGCAGAGTACATCATGAGAAATGCTGGGCTGGAAGAAGTACAAGCTGAAATCAAGATTGTTGGGAGAAATATCAATAACCTCAGATATGCAGATGGCACGACCCTTATGGCAGAAAGTGAAGAAGAACTAAAGAGCCTCTTGATGAAAGTGAAAGAGGAGAGTAAAAAAGTTGGCTTAAAGCTCAACATTCAGAAAACTAAGATCATGGCATTCAGTCCCATCAGTTCAGTTCAGCTCAGTCGCTTAGTCGTCTCCGACTGTTTGCGACCCCATGAATCGCAGCACGCCAGGCTTCCCTGTCCATCCCCAACTCCTGGAGTTTACTCAAACTCATGTCCATCAAGTCGGTGATGCCATCCAGCCATCTCATCCTGTGTCGTCCCCTTCTCCTCCTGCCCCCAATCCCTCCCAGCATCAGGGTCTTTTCCAATGAATCAACACTTCGCATGAGGTGGCCAAAGTATTGGAGTTTCAGCTTCAGCGTCAGTCCTTCCAATGAACACCCAGGTTCAATCACTTCATGACAAATAGATGGGGAAACAGTGGAAACAGTGGCTGACTTTATTTTGGGGGCCTCCAAAATCACTCCAGATGGTGACTGCAGCCATGAAATTAAAAAATGCTTACTCCTTGGAAGGAAAGTTATGACCAATCTAGACAGCATATTAAAAAGCAGAGACATTACTTTGTCAACAAAGTTCTGTCTAGTCAAGGGTATTGTTCTTCCAGTAGTCATGTATGGATGTGAGTTGGACCATAAAGAAAGCTGAGCACTGAAGAATTGATGCTTTTGAATCGTGGTGTTGGAGAAGACTCTTGAGAGTCCCTTGGACTGCAAGGAGATCCAACCAGTCCATCCTAAAGGAAATCAGTCCTGAATGTTCATTGGAAGGACTGATGTTGAAGCTGAAACTCCAGTACTTTGGCCACCTGATGTGAAGAGCTGACTCATTTGAAAAGACCCTGATGCTGGGAGGGGTTGGGAGCAGGAGGAGAAGTGGACGACAGAGGATGAGATGGCTGGATGGCATCACCGACTCAATGGACATGAGTGTGGGTAAACTCTGGGAGTTGGTGATGGACAGGGAAGCCTGGTGTGCTGCAGTCCATGGGGTCGCAAAGAGTCGGACACAACTGAGCGACTGAACTGAACTGAACTGAGACCCTATAGGAATCCCTTGGGGACTTGGCAGTCCTCCCTGTCCTAACTAGACCTTCTTCCCAGGCCATCACAAGTCCCATCTGCTTCCAGCAGTCTCGGATTGCACTAAGAATCCACTCCCATTCATTTTTTACATATGGAATAGCAAAACCTAGAATGCTGGGAGAGTGCCAAGAATCTTACTTTGATCTTGTCACATAAGGAAATTGAAATTTAAGAGAGTTCTTCAAGTTTGCACAGGCTTCCCATCTGGTTCAGCTGGTAAAGAATCCACCTGCAATGCTGGAGACCTGGGTTCAACCCCTGGGTTGGGAAGATCCCCTGGAGAAGGGAAAGGCTACCCACTCTGGTATTCTGGCCTGGAGAATTCCATGGACTATACAGTTCTTGGGGTCGCAAAGAGTCGGACACGACTGAGCGACTTTCACTTTCAAGTTTGCATGGGTAGTTGGGGTTAGTTACAACTAGGACTAAAGCTCAGATCTGTTGATATCAGACCTAGTGATCTTTTTACTATGTAAGTTGGTTATATCCAATTATTGAATACATTCAGATTGGTACTTTAATTTATGCTGCACTAAAGTGTCCTCCAAGAGTTTAATATGCCAGCATAACTTCCTTATGAGTCTCTGGGCTTCTTCTCTTGTCTCCCTTTTAATCCAAATCTACACATTATTCTCCTGATTAAAATCCACAAAGGAGATAAAATGATACTAGATTTCTGGTTTAAAGTAGTATCTGAGATAAAATCCACAAAGGAGATAAAATGATACTAGATTTCTGGTTTAAAGTAGTATCTGAAAAGGGACCTTTGTTTCCCAGTCTCTTCTTGGGGGTGGTGGTCAGTGATAAAAATTCACAACCAGATGGAAAGAAAATCTGCCAGACAAAATAATATCAAAATTGGAAGGAATCCTCAGAACCTATGAAGAAATGAGTTTTATTGAGTATAACCTGCCCAATTATTGCATCATGAATATCACTGTTTGCCTAATAAAAGGTGATTATTTGGAAAGAAGAGAGGGAAAGAGAGAGGGAGGGTGTAGATATGTTATTCCCCCGCACCACTGCCTGCTGACTCAGAGACCCAGAAGTTGTAAGACCCAGAAAACTGGGGGCTGGCCCTCTATCAGGGAATGCTGCCTTTGGTCTTGGCAGAGTACCTTTCTCCTGTCACACACTCTCACCTAACATCTGTTTTACAATCATTTAGATATAGCAACACCCAGAAAACATCTGGAAAGGAAATATGGAGAAAGGTGGTAACACATTCTATCTTAGGAGGGCAAGTTCCAGCAAACAAGGCCCTGTAGGTAGGGGCAGAGGTAAGAAGAAAGAAGGTGGCTGAATCTTTACGAACAGAGCAGCTGTACTCAGCACCAATTCAGAGGGCCGCGGATCCAAGTAGTGGGAAATGAGACAGCATCTCTATAAAGTATCACTAACCCATAGCTCCAATATTAGCAACCATTAATATGCTCCCAAATATCAGTTGGGCCAATAAGATGAATCACATGATAAACATCAAAAGAGAAGGAAAGAAAGAAGGAAGGAAGGAAGGCAGGGGAGAGAGGGAGGAAGGAGGGGAGGAAGGGAAGAAAATTCAGCATACACTGATAAGTCAACATATATTTTTGCTAAATTTACTAGTCAAATGAATAGAACTCTTTGCAACCTCATGGACTGCAGCCCTAAAATATTCAGCCCTAAATTATTCAACTCTAAAATAAAAAGAAACTCTGAGATATGCTACCACATGGATGAAACTTGAAGACACTATGCTTAGTGAAATAAATCAGTCAGAAATACAAATACCATATGATTCCACCTATATGAGGTTCCTGGAGTACAGAAAGTCAGAGATAGAAAGTGGAACAGTTGGTTAGGGGATGGGAGAGAGGAGAGACTTTGTTTTAATGTATATAGAGCACCCATTCTGCAAGGTGAAAACAGTTCTGGATATTGGTTTTACAACACTGTGAATGCACTTAAGGTTACTGAACTGTTGTACACTTAGAAAATGGTTAAGATGGTAAATTTTATGTTATGTATATTTTACCACAATTTTTAAAATTTAAGTCATTTAAAAGAAAAACAAAAAAAAAAGACTCATAATAAATTTTACGAGAAATGTTCTGTGAGGAATAACTGAAATCTTTATTGAATTACATATGAGAAAAAAATTACTGAATGAAAAAGATGAACTGTTAACTTCATGAGATGGCTCAATATCATTAGGATGACTTTATCATTAATTTATAAATATGATTCATTCCAATCAAATCTCAAATATATATTTTGTGGCCGAATAAACAGTTCTCCCATTCATTGAAAAGAATAAACACCTATTAGTAGACAAGAAAAAATAGGACTACAAATTAGTTTGAATTACCCAATATGAAAATGTATTAGAAAGATACACTACTTGAAAGAATATGATAATAGCACAAGGAATGACAGGCAAATCATTAAAGTGAAGCAGAAAGCCCTGAAGCTCACATAAGAATTTAAAATAAAGGTAAAAACAGAGTAAGAACGAATTATTCAATAAGTTATGTTTAGGCAATAGGTTAACCATTTGAAGAGAGAAGTAAAGTTAGATACCATATACCTTATACCATACATTAGAATAAATTTCATGCCAGTGAAAGTTTTTATGTAAAGTAAATGAAGTAAAAAAAAAAATACAGATGGATATTTTAAGGGATCTCACAGCAGGAAAGACTTTCTATGTATTTTCTGGAAAACACAAAAATTAAAGATAGAACAGGAAGCTTGAAAGCTGATTCTTCATAGCTGGGGATGGGGAGGGGTAAAGGGTGGGGTCTTCAAAGGATCTTAAAGATGCAGACCTAAGCGTCAAGGAGGAATCCACACTCAGCATACCAGGGATGGGCCCTTTAAAGGCTGCCCCTTTAAAGAGAGAGCTAAAAAATTCCATCCAGTACCTGAGGGAAGAAAAAGCATCTGACAAGATTTCTGGGGGAAAAAAAAAATCTCCTGAAAGAAGGTGAAATGCTAGTCTATGTCACCTGCAAGAACAGAGTACAAATTAGTACTATTTTCTTGATAAAGGAAAAGCCAAGTCAGTGAATTTTTTTAAAAGAACATATGTGGATCTCACAAGAATTTTTTTAAATGCTCACTGGATATGAGCTTCCAAAAATATTACAAACCACAAGAGGAAATAATCTTTCACAAGCAAAATCACAAGCTCAAAAAAGGTGGCTATTTACCACCCTTTAAAACTTCAGATTATAGAAGTTCTTCAACTGAAGAATATAAAGTAAATATGTTTTCAATTCTGGGCTTCCCTGGTGGCTCAGATGGTAAAGAACTTTGCCTGCAATGCAGGAGACCCGGGTTCAATCCCTGGGTCGGGAAGATCCCCTGGCGAAGGGAACAGATACTCACTCCAGTATTCTTGCCTGTAGAATCCCATGGACAGAGGAGCCTGGAGGGCTACAGGCCATGGGGTTGCTAGGAGTCAGACATGACTGAATAAGTAACACTCACTCTCTCCTGGGGCTCCAGCTCAGCCATGTTTTAAATTACCAAGATGATTCAAAAAAGTTTTATACTTTTATACCATATCAAAAGAAACAAATGTTCTATACCATATCAAGAGAAAAAGACAAAAACAGAATAGATACATTTGGAAAAAGAATAAAATAGAACTTAAAGAAATAAAAATAGTGATTAAACTAAAATGTCAAAGAATAAATTAAGCAGCAGGTGAATCCCAGATAAAGAGTACTAAAGAGTTGGAAGAAGTTCTGAGGTAATTACCCATGGAGTTGTAAAGAAATGGAAAATAAAAGAGCTGTTAAGAGATGTGAAAGATGAAATGAGAATGTCCAACATACATTTAATATGAGTTCCAGGAAAATAAACTAGGGAAAATGGGAAGAGGCAATATTTAAAGGAAAAAAGGCTAAGAATTTTCCAGCATTTATTAGTTCACAGCATAAATATTCATAAAGTCTTACCATGGGCCAGGAGCTTTTAGATACTAGGGAGAGAGTAGTGAATGAAACACAAAAATTCTTGCTTTCATGGCATATGCTTTCAAGCAGAAAAGGGATCATTTTTAAGTGCAATATAGATTATGTGTATTACTAAGCTTTTGCTAGGGCAACAACCAACCCCATAATCTTAGTGGTTTACAATAACATGTATGTGCAGCTAATATTAGGAAGGCTGCAGATTGCCTGGGGCTTGGCTCCAGGCTGTGGGTTGACTGTAGGTCTAATTCAAGGTATCCTTTCATTCCAGGACACACGCTGGAGAAGCCCTTAACTGGAACACTCAATTATAGAGGCAGAGGGCAAAAATATAAAACACCAAGCTCATCACACTGTTGTATGTAAAGCTTCTGCTTACAAGTGGCATGCGTCACGTTCCCTCTCATTCTACTGGCAAAAGCAAGTCACATACCCAAACCCGGAATGAGGATGTTTGCTGCACTAGACAGGCATGGCCCCAGAGAGTGTGTGTAACCCTCTGACAGGGGAGAAAATAAATAATGCTAGCAGAAATGTAAGCTACCATACAGGTTCAGTGATGGGGGTTGGAAAGGAGAAAACTGAAACAGGGAATGAGAACAGGAATGACTGCAGGGGCGGGGCAAGTTTCTAAACTCCAGGAGACACTGGAGGACAGAGGAACCTGGTGTGCTACTGTCCACGGGGTCGCAAACAATCGGACATGATTTAGCGACTGAACAACAACAACAATTTTAAATAGACAGGTTACAGGAACTACAACGGCCCCGTGATTAAGAATTTGCCTTGCAATTCAGGGGGTGTGGATTTGATCCCTGGTCAACGAACTAAGCTCTCACATGCCTTGGAGCAGCTAAGCCCACGCAACAAGTAGAGAGCCCGTGCACCACACTAAAAGATCCCACTTGATGCAGCTAAATAAATAAAGTGTGCCAAGGAGTGGACCATGCAGATGTCTTGGGAAGAATGTTTCAGGCAGGGAAATGGCAGATGCAAAAGCTCTGAATCAGGAGCAAACCTGATCTGTTTTGTTGTTGTTCATCTGCTAAGTCATGTCTGACTCTTTGCAACCCCATGGACTGCAGCACTCCAAGCTTCCCTGTCCTTCATTATCTCCCGGAGTTTGCTCAAACTCAGGTCCATTTAGTCAGTGATGCCATCCAACCTCTGTCGCCCTCTTCTCCTCTTGCCCTCCATCTTTCCCAGCATCTTCCCAATGAGTCAGCTCTTTGCATCATATGGCCACAGTATTGGTGTTTCAGCTTCAGCATCAGTCCTTCAAATGAATATTCAGGTTGATTTCCTTTAAGATTGACTGGTTTGATCTCTCTGTAGTCCAAGGGACTCTCAAGAGTCTTCTCCACAGTTTAAAAGCATCAATTCTTTGGCACTCAGCCTTCTTTATGGTCCAACTCTCACATGCATATATGACTACCAGAAAAACCATAGCTTTGACTGTCTAGACCTTTGTTGGCAAAGTGATGTCTCTGCTTTTTAATATACTGTCTAGGTTTTTCATAGCTTTTCTTACAAGGAGCAAGTGTCTCAGAGGTCACTGTGACTGTCATGAAGTGAAAGTAAGGGACAGTGATAGGGGAAAAGGTCAAAAAGATAACAGGAGCCAGAAGGTGTTGGGCTCCAAGGCCATGGCAGGGCTTGATTTTCACTTGGCATGAGATGGGAAGGCCCTGGAAAGCTTTGAGCAAGGATGCTTCTGAGCCAAAAGCATCATCTGGCTTCTATGTGACCTCGACCAGAGTGAAGATAATGGACTGATGGGGAGCAAGGAGGACCAGTTAGGAGACTATGGTGATACCCAGATGAGGGAGAATGGGGTCAAGGGAAGGCAATAAAAGTGATTAAAGTCTGAAGACATTTTAAACATGACTGCCCATGAAGCACAAACATGAAGGAGTCAATCATGATGCTCAGGGGTTTCGCCTGGACCGTTGGAAGGACTGAGTTGCTACCAACTATGACAACGAAGACTGTAGCATGAAGAGACAGACAGAACACAAAAGCTCAATATTGAGGTACATTTAAGACATTCCCTCGGAGATATCCAGTGAGCGGCTGAATAAGCTCATCTGGAATTCAGCGGAGAGGTTCAGCCCACAGATATAAATTTGGAAGTCATCACCACACCATAGATTAAGGGATGACAAACCTTTTCTGTAAAAGTCCAGACAGTAAATACCTTTGGCTTGGCAAGCCACATGTGATTCCGCTTGCATGTTCTTATGTAAAATAAAAGGCATCTTTAGCTCACGGTAGCAAGCAGGATTTGGCCCCTGGACTGCAGGTTTGCAGACCTTGCTACAAAGGATTTTTTTTTTTTTTGCTACAAAGGATTTTTAAGCCCATAAGTACGGATGAGATCACTAAGGGAGTGAGTGCAAACAGGAAAGAGAAGATAGCCACATCCTGAGCAGGGAACACTCCAAAGCTAGAGTTAAGAAGATGGTGCAGAACCAACACGTAGGCTGAAAAGTGTCAAGCAGTGAAGCAGGAAGAGAGCTAGGAGAGTGTGGTGGCCTGAAAACCTGGTGAAGGAGAGCTTTGAGTTAGGATCAGCTGTCAAATACCACCGACAAGTGTTCAAGGGTTCAAGGGGACTGAGAACTGACCACTGGTTTAACAACATGCCTAGTCATTCATGACCTCCTAATTAGCACGTGTACAAGAAGAAAGGGGAAAAAAGTAATTGGTGTCAGAAAATACAGACAAGTCTTTCAAGGAGTTTTATTGGGAAGGGAGGGAAAAGAATGGGCTGCCATCTGGAGGGGAAGTGAAGTCAAGAAAGGGTTAACTTATTTAATTATTTATTATTTTCAATGTTTACTTATTTACTTGGCTACACCGGGTCTTAGCTGCAGCACATGGGATCTTTAGATGAGGCACATGCGATCTAGTTCCCTGACCAGGGATGGAACCACTGCATTGGAAGCTCGGAGTTTTAGCCACTGGATCACCAGGGAAGTCCAAAGAAAAAATTATATTTGTGTTCTGATGGGAAGTCCAGGAGATGGAAATGGATACATAGGAAAGCGAGGGCAGAGTTCCCGGGATGGTACTCTGAGTAGACCAAAGATGACATCAACTGTGTCAGTGGGGGGTGGCTTTGAGTCAGTTCTTCCAAAGCAACAGAAGAGAAGGTGGTGCGTGTGGACAGAGATGTAGGGAAGCATAGAGATGTGGTTCTGAGAATTTGGAGGTTTCTTCTAACAGTTCCCGTTTTCATGAAACAATGAGTCTGTAACCAGGACAAATGAAAAGAATTCCGCCTCAGACACTTTACAGAGAAATACAAAGCAAAAAATAAAGAAGAATAGAGGAGGATTAAAAAAATCTTTTAAAAACACAATATGAAAAGAAAAGACAGGACTTCCCTGTCCGCCTGCCAGTGCAAGGGACATGAGTTTGATCCCTCATTCAAGAATATCCCACAGAGCAACTAGGCCCGAACACCACAACTACTGAGCTTGCGCTCTAGAGCCCATGAGCCACAACTACCAGAGCCTGTGCACCTACAACCTACACTCCACAATGAGAAGCCCTCGCATCACAGTGAAGAGTAGGCTCTGCTCGCCGCAACTAGAGAAAATTTAGGAGCAGCAACAAAGACGCAGTGCTAGTGGTAAAAACTCTGCCTGCCTATGCTGGAGACACAGGAGACGTGAGTTTGATCCCCGGGCCAGGAAGACCCCCTGGAGAAGGAAATGGCAACCCACTCCAGTATTCTTGCCTGGGAAATCCCTTGGACAGAGGAGCCTGGTGGGTTACAGTCCATGGGGTCGCAAAGAGTCAGACAGGACTGAGCCCAGCACAGCTAGCTACAGCTGATTTTTAAAAAGACAGGTTACTTGTCCAACTTTCAGCAGCAATGCTAGAAGCCAGATGGCAATAAAGTATCCTTAAAGTGAGATATCTGCTTCACTTTCACACTAAGAGCCAACTTCCTGACATCTTTCGGTAAAGACTCACCTAAGCTGTAATTGCCACCAATGGTTGCCTTCCATTAAAAAGGAAAAAGAACCAGGGAGAAAGAAGTGGAAGGCAAAAATGACACTGAGCAAGGACAATAAATAAGCATTAATGGTAAGAATTCTTGGAGCATTAAAAACAAAGTGGAGGAAAAATACTAGGTCTCAATACCATGGAAGAGGGAGAAACCATTAGGATGAAAGTGGTAGAAGTTTGATTTTTTTGGAAGGTGAGGAGGCATAATAACAAACCTAAGGTTTTCCTAAGTTAAATAGGCATGTTACAAATTTAAGGATCAGTGCTGGTACAACTAAGTATCTACATGGAGGAATAAGTTTGGATCCCTTCCTTAGACCATACCACAAAATTAACTCAAAAATAGATGATAGGTATACATATAAGGGCTGAAACAATGAAATGCAGAAAAAACAAACAAACAAACCATGCTGAACTTGGGTTAAGTCTTCTTGGATGGGATGCAATACTAAAAACACAAAGGACACAAGATTTTATGCTAGTGTCCATTATTTGTTTTCATACCTTATTCAAAAATCCACATTGTATTTAATTGTATTGAGCAGCTTCGGCTGCATGCAACAAATTCTGGTAAATTCTCTTTTCTTTTATTCTATTACAAATATTTTCTAATTTTCCTTGCTATGGCTTCTTAGATACATCCATCATTTAAAAGTGGACATTTAATTTTCAAATACATGAGATTTTTAAAAGTATCTTTGATACAAATTTCTCATTTAAATGCTTTCCTCTCTGCAATCATCCTCTGTGTTTTTTAAGTCTTTTAGCTCTATTGAGACTTTCAACGGCTAAGTCAAAGATCTCTCTTGGTAAATGTCACACTGCACGGAAAATATGTGGGTTATTTTCAAATGTCTGTGGATATTGATTTCTAACGTATTTCCACAGTGATAAGAGAATAATAGACTTCGTATGACAGCAATACTTTTAGACCATGAAATTTTTGTACCTTGTTTTATGTCCCTGGAAATATTCCAGTGTCTTCTAGTTGATAGTCTATAGAAACATGAATGGAATTTGTATCCCACTGTTGTGTGAAAATTGTATAAATCTTAATTAACTGAATTGGTTCATAGTGCTTTTCAGGCCTACTATATCTTCCCACTTCTCTGTATACTCATTCTATTAACTTTTGAGAGTTTGATATTGAAACTCCAACTAAAAATCTTTATTTATCTACTTAAAGAAACACTTGCAATGTATAGTGGAACTATAGGTAACCTCGTTCTGTATTTTCCAAGTTTCTTATAAATGTATTATCATACTTTTATAATTTAAAAAACAAAAAAGAAAGAAAAAAAAAACGGTGACAAAAAGAAAATTAGATAAATTGGACTTCACGAAAATTAAAAACTTTTGTGCTACAAGTGATGCCATCAAGAGAGTAAAAGACAATCCACAGAATAGGGAAAATTTTGCAAGTCATATGATACAAGACTTGTATCCAAAATATATAAAGAATTCTTACAAGTTACTAACAATGAGATAAATAACCCACTCAGTTTAACCACAGGCAAAGGACTGAATAGACATTTCTCCCAAAAAGACATAGAAATGACTGAAAAGCACATGAAAAATTCTCAACATTATTAGCCATTAGGGAAATGCAAATTAAAACCACAACAAAGTACCACTTCACATCCATTAAGATGGTTATATATATATGCGTGTTGTTTTTTTTTTTTAATGTCATCCCAAATGTTAGTGAGGAAGTGGAGAAATTGGAACCCTCATACATTGTTAGTGGGATGTAAAATGGTGCAAATTGAAAACATATGTCTTCCCAAAAATTTGTACATGAAAGGTTCACTGCACCATTATTTATAATCACCAGAAAGTGGAAACAATCCAAATGTTCACCAACTGATGGATGGAAAAATAAATACAGGTGATGCATACAATGGATTATTACTCAGCCATAAAAAGAAATGAAGCATTGATAGGCAGTACCACATGGACGAACCTTAAAAACATTATTTTACAGCAGCTTCCCACTAGCTATGTATTTTACACATTGTGTAAATGTCAATGCTACTCTCTCAAGTCGTCCCACCCTCCCCTTCCCCCATTCTGCAGGGGTATCAGCTCAGTTCTCTGTGATGACCTAGAGGGGTGGGATGGGGAGGGTCGGAGGGAGGTCTAAGAGGAAGGGCACATATGCATATATATAGCTGATTCCCTGGTGGTTCAGAAGGTGAAGCGTCTGCCTGCAATGTGGAAGACCCGGGTACGATCCCTGGGTTGGGACGATCCCCTGGAGAAGGAAATGGCAACCCACTTCAATACTCTTGCCTGGAAAATCCCATGGATGGAGGAGCCTGGTAGGCTACAGTCCATGTGGTCACAAAGAGTCGGACATGACTGAGTGACTTCACTTTCACTTTTCACTTTCATGGCTGATTCACTTTGTTGTATAGCAGAAACGAACACAACATTGTAAAACAGTTATACTCCAATAAAAAAATAAAGTTAAAAGCTACAAGTTCTCTCTTAAAAAATTTATATGTATAGCAAAAAGGATTAAAAAAATATCTCTTTTAATTGTACCACTTGTTATAATGCTATTACCTACTTTGGTTCAAATGGAAGTATTTTTAAAATTTTTATTTCTGTGTTCTTTAAAATACTAAGGCAACGACTTTTCTTGAAAAAATTATTTTAAGTGGAAGAAGTCAGTTACAAAAGACTACATATTGTACAACTCCATTTATATGAGATATCCAGAACAGACAGGTCCGTAGAGACCATACATAGATTAGTGGTTGCCAAGGGCAGAGGGGAATGGAGAAGAGCTGATACTGTGACTGACAGAGGATATGGGTTTTCTTCCTGGGTTGACAAAAATGTTGCAAAGTTAGGCTGTGGTGATGGTTGCACCGCTCTGTGAACATATTAGAAACCATTGAATCCCATGCATTAAATGGATGAACTGTTTAGCTGATGAATTACATCTCACTAACGCCGTTTAAAATATTATAAACTAGGGGCTTCCCAACTGACTCTAGTGGTAGAGAACCTACCTGCCAATGCAGGAAATACAAGAGATGCGGGTTTGATCCCTGTGTTGGGAAGATCCCCTGGAGGAGGGCATGACAACCCACTCCAGTATTCTTTGCACATAAAGGTAACCCTTAAGAGATAGATAATCTGTATAATTTCTAAGCCAGCAGAAGTAAAGTGGGAACTAAAGAAACTGTTCAAGTCAAGGGATGCTGGGAAAGGAGGGGAAAGAAGTGAAGAAAAAGTGAAAACATGTTGAGGGCATAAACACATTTTTAGAAGAAATTAGAATAACTATATTCTCTGTGATACCATGCATAGGTATTTTCAAGGCACAAGCATTATTATATGTTGTTGAAAATACTGAGTTGGTCAAAAAGGTTTTGTTTTCTTTCCATAAGATCTTATGGAAAAACCTGAACAAATTTTTTGGCCAACTCAAAATCTGTGAAAAGTAAAATTATAAAAACACACACTTCAAAAATACTGGGGGTGGGAAGAAGCTGAATGCGGGAGAGGGCTTCTGCCGTATTTATCATACTATTTCTTCATTAAATGATCAGAAACGCTATGGCAACTTGTCACTATCTATTAAATCTGAGCAAATAAGTATTTTTAAGTTAGCTCATTTATTTATGTAGTTTTGGCTGTGTTGGGTCTTTGTTGCTGCTCGGGCTTTTCTCCAGTTGTGGTGAGCAGGGGCTACTCTCTAGTTGTGATGGGCAGGCTTCTCACTGGGGTGGCTTTTCTTGTTGCCGAGCATGGGCTCTAGAGCACAGGCTCAATACTTGCAGCACACAGGCTTAGTTGCTCCGAGGCATGTGGCATCTTTCCAGACTAGGGATTGAACCTGTGTCTCCTGCATTGGCAGGTAGATTCTTTATCACTGAGCCACCAGGGAAGCCTGCAATTTTTTTAAGTGTCTATATTTCATACCATTTTACCTTGAAAATTTGTCTTAATTAAAAGGCAATAAAAATAGTGGCTTGGCGAGAGTTTAGGAAAATGGCTCCCCACCCCTGCTGATAAATGTGTAAATCTGTACAAATGTGAAGAGGGAATTTTGACACTATGGAGCAAAAGTTTTCAAACATTCACATTTTTTGGTGAAGCAGTAACTCTTCTAGGAAAATGATCATTTGTGTGCACAAAGATTTAAGTACAACTGATGTCTGCTACAGTTCCTTACGTGTGTGTGTATGTGCTAAGTCACTTCAGTTGTGTCCAACTCTTTGCAACCCCATGGACAGTAGCCCACAAGGCTCCTCTGTCCATGCGGAGTCTCCAGATAAGAACACTGGAGTGGGTTGCCACTCCCTCCTCCAGAAGATCTTCCCGATCCAGGGGTAAAACCCCAGGCTCTTACATCTCCTGCATTGGCAGTTGGGTTCTTTACCACTAGTGCCAGCTGGGAAGCCCATAGTGCCTTATATACATGCGCAAATATAGACACATGAACACAGAAATAATCATGGTGAAGTAGAATGTCTACTAGTTGAACATAATATTCAAAAGCACTGTGCAGTTACTCTAAATAACTCACTGGGGAAAGAGATAGTCTTAGGTCCCTAAGAACTGGATGAAAGTTATGAGCCCTTTGAAGAAAGGCAGATGCACATAATACAGAAGAGAATTTGGAGACAATGCCAGTGGGTTCCGAAGTACTTAAAATACAGATGTTTTTTATTCAGGAAGAAAAACCTTCCAACTAACTCCTCTATTCTCCTCCAAAAGCCTCTTCCTCCAGGCAGCTTTTGCTGTGCCCTGACCTCTCCATCCTACCCAGACTCGGATAGGCACCCCTTCTTTAAGACCCTATACGAATCTGTCATGTTGTTGTTGTTTAGTCGTTAAGTCATGTCCGATTCTTTGGCGACCCAATGGACTATAGGCTGCCAGGCTCCTCTGTCCATGGGATTTCCCAGGCAAGAACACTGCAGTGGGTTGCCATTTCCTTCTCCAGGGAATTTTCCTGACCCAGGAATGAAACCCACACCTCCTACACTGGCAGGCGGGTTCTTTACTGCTGAGCCATGGAGGAATCCCACACAAATCTGTACCCTGATGCTATATCACTGTGTATGGTGATTGTCTGTTTTCTCTCTTTCCCACAATCATCTTTGAGAACAGGGTGTACCACTCAATCGGCTTCATATCCCTAGCACAGTGCAAGGTCTGGTTCAGGCATAAACATTTGTTGACCAGATAACTGTATGAACATTTCTGCAAGAAAGTGACATTGCCCTATGTTGTATGTAGATACTGCCTCACAAAGAAAAACATCCTTCTCGTGTATTCATTAATCCACAATCAGTGTCAACAACTGATCAGGCTGTATATACACCCAACACCCAAGCCTTAGCAGATTCTCTTTTGCAATATGCTAGATTTGAAATGCAGCCTTATCTCAAAGAATCAGACATAAAACATGCTACATGTAAGTTGCAAATATGGCACTTGAGAAGCAAGATTCTGACATCCAATATGACTCAGCCCTGGGTTCAGCCCTCACCAGCCTCAGAAGAAATGTAGACAGACTGTGGTTCCTGAGGCACACTGGATGCAGAGAAACTGAAGATATAGTCAACCAGATTTTGGAAATAACTACAACAGGAGATCTGAAAAACAAAGAGGTTGTTTTCATCTCATCAGTCCCAGATGAAGAGATCAAGCCCTGAGCCTTTGGAGGAGGAGCACTGACTCCAAGACCTTAGACTACCAGAGAACTAACCCTGCTGCTAAGTCGCTTCAGTCGTGTCTGACTCTGTACGACCCCACAGACAGCAGCCCACCAGGCTCCGCCATCCCTGAGATTCTCCAGGCAAGAACACTGGAGTGGGTTGTCATTTCTTCTCCAGAACTAACCCTAGGGCATATCAAATAGTGAGAGCACAACACAAGGGAAACCACTTGAATACAAGACCTGGCATCACCCAACCACCAGAAGCACCCTGTGCAGGACACCTCATCTAAACAACAAACAAAGCAAAAATACAAACCCAATCATCAGCAGACAGGATTACCATCTCACTCAGCCTTGCCCATTAGAGGGGGAAAAAAAACTCAGCACAAATCTCACCCTGTACAAAGCTTACACAAATCACTGGACCAACCTTAGGAGGGCAGAAACCAAAAAAAAGAAAGAATTCAACCTTGAAGCCTGGGAAAAGAAAACTTCAAACACAATAAGTTAAAAAAAAATAATGAAAAGGCAGAAAAATACTACACAAACAAAGGAACAAATTAGAAACAGTGAAGTCCAAATGAATGAACAGGAAATAGGCAAACCACCTGAAAAATAATTCAGAATAATGATAGTAAAGATGATCGAAAACCTTGAAAACAGAATGGAGAAAATGCAAGAATCAATTAATGAAGACCTAGAAGAATTAAAGAATAAATACACAGAGACAACACATTACTGAAATTAGAAATACTCTAGAAGGAATCAATAGCAGAATATTTGAAACAGAAGAACAAATCAGTGAGCTGGAAGATAAAATGGTGGAAATAACTTCTGAAGAGCAGAATACAGTGAAAAGAATGAAAAGAACTGAGAATAGCCTCAGAGACCTCTGGGACAATATCAAACTCACCAACATTCGATTTATAGGGGTCCCAGAAGAAGAAGAGAAAAAGAAAAGGTATGAGAAAATTTTTTGAAGAGATTATAGTTGAAAATTACCCCAACATGGAAAAGGAAATAGTCAATCAAGTCCAAAAGGCACAGAGTCACAACCAAGATTACTGTACCTGGCAAAGATCTCATAAAAGCTTTTCAAACAAAAGTTAAGAGAATTCAGTACTACCAAACCAGCTTTACAACAAATGTTAAACAGACTTAAACAGTCAAGAAATACAAGAGAAGAAAAAAGATCTACAAAATCAACACAAATAATTAAGAAATGGCAATAGGAAGATATATATCAATAATTACTTTAAATGTAAATGGACTGAACGTGCCAACCAAAAGACACAGACTGACTGAATGGATACAAAAACAAGACCCATATATATGCTGTCTACAAGAAACCCACTTCAGACCTCAAGACACATATAGACTGAAAGTAAGAGGATGGAAAAATATATTCCATGCAAATGGGAAGCAAAAGGAAGCTGGAGTAGCAATCCTCATAGCAGACAAAATAGACCTTCCTTAACATAAAGAAGATTACAAGAGATAAGGAACGACACTACATAATGATCAAGGGATCAATCCAACAGCAAGACAAAACAATTGTAAATATCTATGCACCCAACATATCAGCACCTCGATACATAAGACAAACACTAACAGACATAAAAGGAAAAATTGACAGTGAGGCAATAATAGTAGGAGACTTTAACACCCCACTCACACCAATGGACAGATCACCAAAACAGAAAATTTATAAGGAAACACAAGTCTTAAATGATACACTAGATGAGATGGATCTCATTGATATCTTCAGGACATTCCATCCAAATGCTGAAGAATACACCTTCTTCTCAAGTGCACATAGAACATTCTCCAGGTCACAAATCTTGGGTCACAAATCAAATATCAGTAAATTTAAGAAAACTGAAATCATATCAAGCCTCTTCTCCAACCACAACACTATGAGACTAGATATCAATTACAAGAAAAAAAAACTAAAAAACACAAACACATGGAGGTCAAACAATACGTTTCTAAATAACCAACAAGTTACTGAAGAAATAAAAAGGGAAATTAAAAATTTTCTAGAAACAAATGACAATGAAAACATGACAACTCAAAACCAATAGGATGCAGCAAAAGCAGTTCTAGGAGGGAAGTTTATAGCAGTACAATCCTACCTCAAGAAACAAGAAAAACATAGAATAGACAACCTAACTTTACACCTAAAACAACTGGAAAAAGAAGAACAACAACAACAAAAAAAAACCAAAATTAGTAGAAGGGAAGAAATCATAAAGATCTGAGCAGAAATAAATGAAAAAGAAATGAAAGAACCAATAGCAAAGATTAATAAAACTAAAAGCTTGTTCTTTGAAAGATAAACAAAATTCACAAACCTTTAGCCAGACTCATCAAGAAAAAAAGAGAGAAGAATCAGATCAACAAAATTAGAAATGAAAAAGGAGAGGTCACAACTGACAATGCAGAAATACAAAGGGTTATAAGAGACTATTATGAACAACTATATGGCAATAATGGAGAAGGAAATGGCAACTCACTCCAGTATTCTTGCCTGGAGAATCCCATGGACAGAGGAGCCTGGCGGGCTACAGGCCACGGGGTCACAAACAGTCGGACACGACTTAGTGACTTCACTTCATACTTCACTTATACGGCAATAAAATGGATAACCTGGAAGAAATGGACAGATTCTTAGAAAAGTTCAATCTTCCAAGACTGAACCAGGAAGAAATAGAAATTATGAACAACCCAATTACAAGCACTGAAATAGAAGCTGTGATCAAATATCTCCCAAAAAACAAAAGCCCAAGACCAGATGGCTTCACAGGAGAATGCTATCAAACATTTAGAGAGGAGCCTATCCTTCTAAAACTCTTTGAAAAAATTGCAGAGGAAGGAACACCCAAACTCATTCTATGAGGCCACCATCACCCTGATACCAAAACCAGACAAAGACAACACAAAAAAAGAAAACTATGGGCCAATATCACTGATGAACGTAGATGCAAAGATTCTGAACAAAATTTTAACAGAATTCAGCAGCACATCAAAAAGCTCACACACCATGATTAAGTTGGGTTTATTCCAAGGATGAAATGATTCTTCAATATACACAAATGAATCAATGTGACACACCATATTAACAAATTGAAAGATAAAAACCATATGATAATCTTAAGAGATGCAGAAAAAGCCTTTGACAAAATTCAATACCCATTTATGATTAAAACTCTTCAAAAAAATGGGCATAGAAGGAACCCTACCTCAACACAGTAAAGGCCATATATGATAAGCCTACAGCAAACATTATTCTCAATGGTGAAAAACTGAAAGCATTCCCCCTAAGATCAGGAACAAGACAAGGGTGTCCACTTTCATCACTATTATTCAACATAGTTCTGGAAGTCCTAGCCACAGCAATCAGAGAAGAAAAAGAAATAAAAGGAATCCAGATTGGAAAAGAAGTAAAGCTCTTGTTGTTTGCAGATGACATGATACTGTACATAGAAAACCCTAAAGATAGCATCAGAAAATTACTAGAGCTAGTCAGTAAATTTAGCAAAGTTGTAGGATATAAAATCAATTCACAGAAATCACTTACATTTCTATATACTAACAATGAAAAATCAGAAAGAGAAATTAAAGAATCAATCCCATTCACCATTGCAACAAAAAGAATTAAATATTCAGGAATAAACTTACCTAAGGAGACAAAAGAACTGTACACAGAAAATTATAAGACACTGATGAAAGAAATCAAAGACAACATAAACTGATGGAGAGATATATACCAAGTTCCTGGGTAGGAAGAATCAATATTGTGAAAATGACTACTAGCAAACCCAATTTACAGATTCAGTGCAATCCCTATCAAATTACCAAAGGCATTTTTCACAGAACTAGACCAGAAAATTTCACAATTCATATGGAAACATGAAAGATCCCAAATAGCCAAAGCAGTCTTGAGAAAGAAGAATGGAGCTGGAGGAATCAACCTTCCTGACTTCAGGCTATACTACAAAGCTACGGTCATCAAGACAGTATGGCACTGGCACAAAAACAGAAATATAGATCAATGGAACAAGATAGAACACCCAGAAATAAACCCATGCACCTATTGGTGCCTTATTTTTGACAAAGGAGGCAAGAATATACAATGGGACAAAGACAACCTCCTAGAGTAATGGAAATAAAAACAAAAGTAAACAAGTGAGACCTGATTAAACTTAAATGCTTTTGCACAGCAAAGGAAACTAAGCAAAGTGAAAAGACAGCCCTCAGAATGGGAGAAAATAATGGCAAATGAAACAATCGACAAAGGATTAATTTCCAAAATATACAAGCAGCTCATACAACTCAATACCATAAAAACAAATAACCCAAAGAAAAATGGGGAAAAGACCTAAACAGACATTTTTCCAAAGACATACAGATGGCTAAACAAACACATGAAAAGATGCTCAACATCACTCATTATTAGAGAAATGCCAATCAAAACTACAATGAGATATCACCTCTCACTGGTCAAAATGGCCATCATCAAAAAGTCTACAAACAATAAACGCTGGAGAGGGTGTGGAGAAAACGGAACCCTCTTGTACTGTTGGTGGGGATGTAAATTGATACAGCCACTACGGAAGACGGTATAGAGATTACTTAAAAAACTAAGAATAAAACCACCATGTGACCCAGCAATCCCACTCCTAGGCATATACCCCGAGAAAACCAAACTTGAAAAAACACATGTATCCCAGTGTTCATTGCAGCACTATTTACAATAGCTAGAACATGGAAGCAACCTAGATGTCCATCAACAATTGAATGGATAAAGAAGTTGTGGTACATATACACAATGGAATATTACTCAGCCATAAAACAGACTGACTTTGAGTCAGTTCTAATGAGGTGGATGAACCTAGAGCCAATTATACAGAGTGAAGTAAATCAGGAAGAGAAAGATAAATATCATATTCTAACACATATATGCAGAATCTAGAAAAGTGGTACTGAAGAATTTATTTACAGGGCAGCAATGGAGAAACAGACATAGAGAATAGACTTATGGACATGAGGAGAGGGGAGGAGAGGGTGAGATGTATGGAAAGAGGAACATGGAAACCTACATTACCATGTGTAAAACAGATAGACAACGGGAATTTGCTGTGTGGCTCAGGAAACTCAAACAGGGGCTCTGTATCAATCTAGAGGGGTGGGATGGGGAGGGAGATGGGAGGGAGGTTCAGAAGGGAGGGGGTAGATGTACACCTATGGCTGATTCATGTTGATGTTTGGCAGAAAGCAACAAAACCCTGTAAAGCAATTATCCTTCAATTAAAAAATAAATTAATTTTAAAAAATAAAAGTAATGATCCAAAAAAAAAAAAAAAAATAGAAATACAGTCAAATTAGCAGCCAGCTGCTGGTTTTCATTCCCAAGGACAAGCTCTCCAATCTTTTCTGAAGTTATTTCCCTCCCTTTCCCTTCCTGTTATTCTGTATTTCCATCAAGCGGAGCCCGTGAATGCGTTTCCCTGCCAGCTATTCAAGAGCCGGTTCCCCCTGGAGCTGGCGACACAGAACCTATTAATAAGCAAACACAACAAACTGGCTCATTCTCCTCATAGTTGAATTCCTCTGCCACCTATTTCTCAAACATTTCCCTTTAGGGTTTTCCTGCAGAGTCCCATTCATTTAGAGGAAATGTGCGAAATTGTTTAATGTTTCTTACTGTAAGTGAGTGGTGGTAAATGTTGATTACATGTGCAGAGTAAAATGTGTCTCTTCTCCTTGACCTCCAAACCTATCTGGTGACCCTAGCAAAATCTGAGCCTCACACCCCACAGGGGGCTCTCATCGTCGTCACGTGGTCAGTAGAGTGGCTGTGAGGTGAAAGGCTTTCATTCCTAGCATGGTGGTGATGGTGGTTTAGTCCCTAAGTCATGTCCAACTCTTTGCATCCCCATGGACTGTAGCCCGCGAGGCTCCTCTGTCCATAGAATTCTCCAGACAAGAATACTGGAGTGGGTTGCCATTTCATTCTCCAGGGGATCTTACCTACCCAGGGATTGAACCTGCACCTCCTGCATTGGCAGGTAGATTCTTTACCGCTGAGTCACCTCATTCCTAGCATACCTAGCCTTTAGCCTGCACTTGAGCTAAATCACTCTCCCATTCTTTGCCTTGGTTCCTCCAACTGTAAAATGATGAAAAGTATCTTGGCTCTGTACATATTTTTTTAAGAATTTTTTTTTTTGATGTGGAACATTTTTAGTCTTTACTGAAGCTGTTACAATAGCGCTTCTGTTTTATGTTTTGTTTTTTGGCCACGAGGCATGTGCCACCTTAGCTCCCTGACCAGGGATCCAACCCTCAGCCTCCTGTGTTGGAAGGCAACGTCTCAACTTCTGGGGAAGCCCCAGCTCTTTACATATTTGATTGAAAGCAATTCAGTGGTACACTGTTTCACACCTACTCTGGGCTATTAAATGGTTGAGGCTGCACAATAAGCACGGAAGAGCTCCTATCATTTCAGACTGATTCCAAAGAGAGGCTGGGAAACAATGTCAATAGAAAACTTAGTTCTGAAGGAAATGATGGGAGCAGAGAAATATTAAGTATTTGGTTCTGCTGTCCCCATACAAGCGAAGAGAAAGGAGAGAGTCTGATCACCCAGAGAAGAAAAGCATAAGCCTATCTCATCCTGCTTTCTATTAACAAAAAAAAGATAGAATTTTTATTATTCTGTTAGCTAGCTCCTCTAAAACATCTCAGAGAACAGAGCTTTAGAGAGCTTCCCCCTCTAATTGAGTGGTAGTATTTCGAGTAAAGGGCTTCCCAGGTGGCGCTAGTGAAGGAAAGGAAACACAGGAAAGGAAGCAACTCACGTAGGAGTCAAAAAGCTAGTCTGTGGGGGTCTTTCCTAGTGGCTTCGTGGTTAAGAATCTGCCTGCCAAAAAAAAAAAAAAAAAAAGAATCTGCCTGCCAAGAAGGAGATGCTGGTTTGATCCCTCAATCTGGGAAGATCCCACATGCATTGGAGCAACCAAGCCAGTGTACCATTTCTGAGCCTGTGCTGCAGAGCCTGCAAGCCACAGCTACCAAACCCACAAGCTGCAACGACTGAGGCCCGCCTGCCCTGGAGCCTGTGGGCCAGGCAAGAACACAAGAGAAGCCACCACAATGAGAAGCCCATGCACCCCAACTAGAGAGGAGCTCCCGCGCAGGGCAACTAGAGAAAAGCCCACAACAAAGACCCAGCACAGCCCAAAACACACAAATATATAAATACATAACATTATCTATATATAATGTTATGTGTTTATATAAAATGTATATATACATATAAGCTAGTCTGTGATGGATTAAGGATTTGACCTTGGACAAGCGGCTGCACAGGGTGCCTGCCTACCCTCTATGTCATCCACCTGCTCTGGTGTATACGCAGCAGGCCCACAGTAGGCGCTCAGCACACATGAGATCCTCGTTTCATCTTCCGGGTAACCTTCTCTAGACAGTGCTAGAAAGAGAAAATCCAGTGCATTTCTTTGCCACACGGTGAAATGACATGACATTCGGCCCTGGATAGCTCCCCATTCTACTGCACACTCCCATACCTCCAATTACTGGAGCCTCAGCTGGTTTGTGATGAAGAAAGACTTTTTTTTTTCATTGTGGTGAAATATTCACTTTAAAAATTTACCATTTTATCCATTTTCTTAAAAATTTTATTTCTTTAGGCCGTGCCTTGCAGCTTGCAGGATCTTAGTTCCCCTACCAGGGACTGAATCCATGCCCCTCTGCGTTGGGAGTGCAGATCTTAACCACTGAATTGCCACAGAAGTCCCTAGCCATTTTTAAGTGCCTATTCCAGAGGCACTGACAACAATCACAATATTGTGTGACCATCACCATCATCTATCTCTGAACTTTTTCACAAACCCCAAACAGATCTCTATACCTATTCAACAGTAACTCCCCTCTCCCTTCTCCCTCTGGCCCATGGAAACCTCTATTCTATTTTTTGTTTCTATAAGTCTACCTATCCTAGTTACCTCATAAAGCAGAATCACAATATTTGTCCATTTATAACTAATTTCACATGGCATGATGATTTCAAGTTTCATCCATGTTGTAGCATGTATCAGGATCTCTGAGTAATATCACATTGTATGTATAATCTACATTTTGTTGATCTATTTCTCCGTTGATGGCCATCTGGATTATTTCTGCCTTTTGACCATTGTGAATAATGCTGCTGTGAATGCTGGTGTACAGAAAGACAAAGAAATTTTAATACCCTTTCTTTTGGTGTTGACCAAATTCCAGTGGGAGTAAGAGTGCCTCCCTGTGACAGTTCTTAAGACACCTGAAGGGCGTCTGAGAATTCAACTCAATTCTGACAGTGTCCACCCAGAGAAAGCATCAGATTCCACAGATTAAGGGCTCAGTCCTACAGGACTGCCTCATACACGCCAGAAGCCAGTTGCAAGCCCAAGTCATCCCTGTGCTTCTGACAAGCTGGCTATAGACTACCCTCTCCTTGAACTTCAGACACCATGGCAAATCCAGGTAGCTACCTGTATCTCTGATTGATTGGCTGTAAATCAGAGGGTCCCATGACCTCCTCCTTGGCTTTGATTCATTTGCTGCTGCTGCTGCTAAGTCGCTTCAGTCGTGTCCGACTCTGTGCGACCCCATAGACGGCAGCCCACCAGGCTCCACCGTCCCTGGCATTCTCCAGGCAAGAACACAGGAGTGGGTTGCCATTTCCTTCTCCAATGCATGAAAGTGAAAAGTGAAAGTGAAGTCGATCGGTCGTGTCCAACTCTTCGCAACCCCATGGACTGTAGCCTACCAGGCTCCTCTGTCCATGGAATTTTCCAGGCAAGAGTACTGGAGTGGGTTGCCATTGCCTTCTCCGATTCATTTGCTAGAGCAGCTCAAAGAATTCAGGAAACCTGTTGACTCACCAGATCACTGGATTATTATAAAAGGATGTAACTCAGGAGCAGCAGATGGAAGAGATGACCAGGGCAAGACATGGGAGAAGGGAACAGACCTTCCTGAATGTGCCCAAATTCCCATGTGCTCACCAAACTGGACATTCTCCAAAACCTGTTTTTTTTTTAGTTTTTATAGAGGCTACATTGGGGCTGCGTTGGTGGCTCAATGGTAAAGAACTGCCTGCCAATGCAGGAGACACGGATTCAATTCCTGGGTAAGGAAAGTGGGCTACAGTCCATGGGGCTGCAAGGAGTTGGACACAACTGAGCGACTAACACTTTCACTGACACTTTCCTCTCTTGCTAGTTTCCATTGTTTCATTGATTTTCTTTTGTGTGTGTGTGGTAACATACTTCTCATTTCCTTTTGTGTTTATTTCATAGATATTTTCTTTGTAGCTACCATTTCAATTTTATAAAACATCTTAAAGTTACATTCTGTTTTAATCTGATCACAACTTAATTTCAATAGCATACAAAAACTCTATTCCTGTAAACTCCTTCCTTTTCTTTATATTGTTGATGTCACAAAGTACATCTTTATATATTATTGGGAAAGGCAGTGTCATGCATGCAGTCTTTCAATTCCTATTGAGATTCATAAGAATGGAGCACTTCTTTACCAAGATATAAAGAGTCAAAGTTGTCTATGCTGTCTTTACCCTTTGGTGTGGGTCTTGGTGTGGGCCTCCTTGGATCTATCCTGGTTGGATACGTTGAGCTTCTCCCATAATGTGTTTATCACACCGCTCAGTAGTGTCCCATAAGCTTCTTAGGTACTCTTCACTTTTCTTCATTCTCTTTTTCTTTTTGCTCCTCTGACTCAACTGACTTGTCTTCAATTTCTTTCTTCTGCCTCATCAAGTCAGTTTTTTAATCCATCTAGTGAAATTCTTTCAGTTGCTCATTTATTTTTCAGCTTCAGAATCTGTTTGGTTCTTTTTTAGATTTGTTTTTGTTTTTAATTTATTTATTTTTAATCAGAGGATAATCGCTTTATAATATTGTGTTGGTTTCTCCCATACATCAACATGAGTCAGCCATCTTATTGGTTCTTTCATATATTTTTAAGATTTTTTTATGTGGGCCATTTTAAAAATCTTTATTGAATTTGCTACAATATTGCTTCTGATTTATGGTTTGGGCAGTTGGCCTCAAAGCATAAGGGATCCTAGCTCCTGGATCAGGGATCGAACCTGCATCCCCTGCATTGAAAGACGAAGTTTTACCCATTGGACCACCAGGGAGTGAGTCCCTGTTTGGTTCTTTTGCAAAGTGTCTCTATATTTACTGGTATTCTCACTTTGATCATGTATTATTTACTTGACTTTGTTTAATTGTCTGTGTTCTCTTTGGGTTCACTGAGCATCTTCAGCACAGTTATTTATTTATTTTATTTTATTTTATTTTTTATTAGTTGGAGGCTAATTACTTCACAACATTTCAGTGGGTTTTGTCATACATTGATATGAATCAGCCATGGATTTACATGTATTCCCCATCCCGATCCCCCCTCCCACCTCCCTCTCCACCCGATTCCTCTGGGTCTTCCCAGTGCACCAGGCCCGAGCACTTGTCTCATGCATCCCACCTGGGCTGGTGATCTGTTTCACCATAGATAGTATACATGCTGTTCTTTTGAAATATCCCACCCTCACATTCTCCCACAGAGTTCAAAAGTCTGTTCTGTATTTCTGTGTCTCTTTTTCTGTTTTGCATATAGGGTTATCGTTACCATCTTTCTAAATTCCATATATATGTGTTAGTATGCTGTAATGTTCTTTATCTTTCTGGCTTACTTCACTCTGTATAATGGGCTCCAGTTTCATCCATCTCATTAGAACTGGTTCAAATGAATTCTTTTTAACGGCTGAGTAATATTCCATGGTGTATATGTACCACAGCTTCCTTATCCATTCATCTGCTGATGGGCATCTAGGTTGCTTCCATGTCCTGGCTATTATAAACAGTGCTGCGATGAACATTGGGGTGCACGTATCTCTTTCAGATCTGGTTTCCTCAGTGTGTATGCCCAGAAGTGGGATTGCTGGGTCATATGGCAGTTCTATTTCCAGTTTTTAAGAAATCTCCACACTGTTTCCATAGTGGCTGTACTAGTTTGCATTCCCACCAACAGTGTAAGAGGGTTCCCTTTTCTCCACACCCTCTCCAGCATTTATTGCTTGTAGACTTTTGGATAGCAGCCATCCTGACTGGCGAGTAATGGTACCTCATTGTGGTTTTGATTTGCATTTCTCTAATAATGAGTGATGTTGAGCACCTTTTCATGTGTTTGTTAGCCATCTGTATGTCTTCTTTGGAGAAATGTCTGTTTAGTTCTTTGGCCCATTTTTTGATTGGGTCATTTATTTTTCTGGAATTGAGCTGCAGGAGTTGCTTGTATATTTTTGAGATTAATCCTTTGTCTGTTTCTTCATTTGCTATTATTTTTTCCCAATCTGAGGGCTGTCTTTTCACCTTACTTATAGTTTCCTTTGTAGTGCAAAAGCTTTTAAGTTTCATTAGGTCCCATTTGTTTAGTTTTGCTTTTATTTCCAATATTCTGGGAGGTGGGTCATAGAGGATCTTGCTGTGATTTATGTCGGAGAGTGTTTTGCCTATGTTCTCCTCTAGGAGTTTTATAGTTTCTGGTCTTACATTTAGATCTTTAATCCATTTTGAGTTTATTTTTGTGTATGGTGTTAGAAAGTGTTCTAGTTTCATTCTTTTACAAGTGGTTGACCAGTTTTCCCAGCACCACTTGTTAAAGAGGTTGTCTTTTTTCCATTGTATATCCTTGCCTCCTTTGTCAAAAATAAGGTGTCCATAGGTTCGTGGATTTATCTCTGGGCTTTCTATTCTGTTCCATTGATCTATATTTCTGTCTTTGTGCCAGTACCATACTGTCTTGATGACTGTGGCTTTGTAGTAGAGTCTGAAGTCAGGCAGGTTGATTCCTCCAGTTCCATTCTTCTTTCTCAAGATTACTTTGGCTATTCGAGGTTTTTTGTATTTCCATACAAATTGTGAAATTCTTTGGTCTAGTTCTGTGAAAAATACCGTTGGTAGCTTGATAGGGATTGCATTGAATCTATAGATTGCTTTGGGTAGAATAGCCATTTTGACAATATTGATTCTTCCAATCCATGAACACGGTATGTTTCTCCATCTGTTTGTGTCCTCTTTGATTTCTTTCATCAGTGTTTTATAGTTTTCTATGTATAGGTCTTTTGTTTCTTTAGGTAGATATACTCCTAAGTATTTTATTCTTTTTGTTGCAATGGTGAATGGTATTGTTTCCTTAATTTCTCTTTCTGTTTTTTTCATTGTTAGTATATAGGAATGCAAGGGATTTCTGTGTGTTAATTTTATATCCTGCAACTTTACTATATTCATTGATTAGCTCTAGTAATTTTCTGGTAGAGTCTTTAGGGTTTTCTATGTAGAGGATCATCTCATCTGCAAACAGTGAGAGTTTCACTTCTTCTTTTCCTATCTGGATTCCTTTTACTTCTATTTCTGCTCTGATTGCTGTGGCCAAAACTTCCAACACTATGTTGAATAGTAGTGGTGAGAGTGGGCACCCTTGTCTTGTTCCTGATTTCAGGGGAAATGCTTTCAATTTTTCACCATTGAGGGTGATGCTCAGCACAGTTATTTAAAACCCTTTGTCAGGCAGCTCAGAGGTCTGCTTATTGAGGGTCCGCTTTTGGAAGTCTGCTTTGTTTTTTTTTTGGTTTGGCCATGTTTCCTTTTATCTTCGTGTGCCATATTTTTGTTGCTGTTGAGACTTAGGCATTTGAAGAAACAACCACTGCTTCTAAACTTCATGCAGTTTGGACTGGCTTCACACAGGATAAGACTTTCACCATCCCAGATTTAGAGATTCCAGGATCTCTCAAACCTCTTCTGAGGCTGTATCTTCTCGGAGAATTTGGAGTGTCCTCTCAAACTCCCTAGATGGCATGTCCCTGGTTCTTCTCAGAAGGCTGTGATCTCGTGCTCCCCCTGGCTGCTGCCTGCAGAACTGCTACTCTAATGTGTTGCTGTGATAGTCAACCGCTTTCCGCAGCTTCCAAAAGAGAATGCTGGTCCCATCAACACTCTGACTCAGGAGAGACAGACACCAGTCCCTCAGATAGTCCTCAGACTGGCCAAAATGTTGGCTGCACATTCCCCTCATTTGTTTCTGTCATAAGTAATGATCCCCAGTGCAAGAGACACCACACCAGGCTAGATAAGAAGGAGAAGCATGAATGAATTTGCAAAATGCAATGAACTTTCTTAACTCTTTTGCTGGGATCTAGTCTTGGTTTCATGGTGGTCGAGGTGCTGAAACTTCTCAACTAATCTCCAGAGTTCCTGCAAAGGTATTGTAGCCTGTATACTGTTGTTAATTCTTTGTCTCTGGGGGAGAAAAGGGCCTGACGCTTCCATATGAGTCAGCTTGCTAACATCACTCTAAACATGTTATTTTTATAGGAAAAGCAAACTATATTTTTAAAAGACACCTTACTCCATTAAATGGATCTCTCCACCTTTACATGCACTGGGCTTTGATCTTCTCCACAATGTTTATGACATTTTACCTTATAATTATCTTTGATTCAACACATGTTGAATCTCTCCTCTAGGCCAAGGGATATCCTGAATTGTGTGTGTGTGTGTGTATTTTGTAGCTGTGTTTTAACTGAGGGGGGGGGAGAATTAAAATTAATAAAGTGAAGGGTCTTCAAATAACAAAACTCAAGGAAGACAATGGATTAGGGAAAAGTGGGGACTCCAGTCACAGGAAGATCATAAACAAAAGGATAAAGGAGCTGGTGATCAAAAATGGGTAAGTCAAGGACTTACCTGATGGTCCAGTAGTTACTACTTCATTTTCCAATGCAAGGGGTGAGGGTTTGATCCCTGGTTGAGGAACTAAGGTCCCACATGCTGCAAGACGTGGCCAAATTTTTTAAAAATAAACACAGCATTGCAAATCATCTATACTTCAATAAATTAAAAAAAAAAAAAAGTATGGGTAGGTCAGAGGGAGCTAGGTAAAGACGACTGAAGACCCAGAGAAATCTGGCAGAGACCCATAGAGGAGCAGGAAAAGAACACCATCTTAATTTGCAACTAACAGAAGCCCATGAGTACTGGCATGATCATGAATGTTCTCTACACATTTTTATTTTAATTGACATAGAAATGTGAGGCCTGCAACCTTAGAATGTCTTAAAAATCAAGTTTATAACATGCAAATGGTTTGCCTTAAAAAAATTCTTTTATCTCACACAGGAAATGTTAAGACACACTGACATAAAAAAATAAACATATTGGATTTGCGCAGATTTACATAAACAATTGCTCACTGACCACCAGTCCGCTGAACGGGAGCCCTGTTTTAATTCCTGTTTCCTGGTGTTGAGAACTGGGACTCATTTAAAAAATAGTACAAGTAAGGAGGGAAGGCAAGGAGAAAATAACCAGTGTGATCCCTACTTGGCTGTCAGGCCTCGGGGAAGGGCTGGTGTCCCAGATTCGGGGTGACTGAGAGCACCGGCAGAGTCACCTGATCCAGGGGAGTTAGAGGGGAAACAGAGTCCTTCTATTCATCAAAGAGCCAGAGATGAATAAACAATATCTATTAAACATCACTGCTGTTCAAGACACATGTGTAATACACACTAACAGAGCTTCACGTAAGTTCTCATTAACTCACAATGAGCAAAGTTAGCTGCTAGGTCAATTCTCTGAACATTCCCCATAACTACCCCAATGTACTGAGTACTCCAGTGTATCACTTAGCTTCACATGTTGCATGACCGACTCATGCAACCCCATGGACTGCAGCCTGCCCATGGACTATGGCCCACCAGACCCCTCTGTCCCTGGGATTCTCCAGGCAAGAACACTGGAGTGGGTTGCCATGCCCTCCCTCCTCCAGGGAATCTTCCCAACCCAGGGATCAAACCAGCATCTCCTGCACTGGCAGGCAGATTCTTTACCGCTGAGCCACCTGTAAAGCCCACATGGCTGACTCCTAAATAGACAGAGAGGAGTCTGTGTTGGGGGTGTGGTTTCGGTGGTAGTATTGATTTGGTGTGTTTTAACACTGACACGTTTCAACACTGATGGCCAGCCCCACTCAGAGGAAAGCAGATCTTTTAAAGATCAGAGTTATTAGCCTAATGTATTGAAAAGGGTGATGCTCTAGACATGAAAAATCACAACCATCACAAGAATGCTGACAACACAGGCAGGGAACAAAGAGCAGGGCCGGAACATGAACCACATGGTTTCAGAACTAATAACACTTCTAAGTGTCTCAATTGTTGTTATTGTTTTAAATCCGGCTAACGTTTGGCCTCTCTTATTATAACTGAAATGTTATCTATAGCTGCTATCTCCCCTGTATTTCAAAGTGTTGTTCTTAAAGCAAGGTAGGAATACATCAGAGACTCTTTCATATCTTACAGAGGGGAAGTTCAAATGTAAGAGTCTCCATAATAAAATCTATCCAGATATAATAAATGGGGCTGTCAGATTGGTTCTCACTTGAGACACCAACTGTAGCTAATATTACTCAATATGCAGATGTTTTCTGTCTCATTCTCTTGGACAAAAAAAAAAAAGAGCATTTAAATGGAATAATGATAAATTGGTATTAATATGAAGAGGTTCTGTTACAGTGCGGCAAAGGGCTACGCAGGTCAAGAGTCAAAGACACGTGTGAATGATGGGGGCTTCGCCTCTGTGTTGAAGGGTCTCAGGAATTTATTAGCTGAACTGTTCACTCCATCTCAAGACCACACAACAGTTTTTAAAAGAGAGAATAAAACCTTGAACTCAAGCTTCTGTTGGCTAGAGACAAGGTTCCCAACGAACACACTGCCCTGGGTTGCACACAGTAGGTGTTTAGAAACAAAGGGCTTCCTGGAGAATAAAAGTATGAGTACTATTCTGACAGAGGGGTAAAAAATAGAAAAGCAAATCCTGATGATTCTTTATCCAGACATCAGAGCTGATGCTTGCTCTCAATGGATTTCTCTGTCCCTGGCCGGACCGTCCGTCTGCCTCCTGGAATTTCATTCCACAGCACCACCGGCAGTCACCTTCACATTTGTTTCCATTTAACTCCCCCACTCCCCACCAGCATGCAGGTACGCAACACTGCGGAGGAATGTGAAAAACTTCCCTCAGCTTCTTTTCAGAAGAGAAAGAAAGAAAAACTAATGAAGGGAGCAAAGGGCAAAGGTTCTAATGGGGCATCTCCCTAAGTGATGGGGCATCATTCCTGGGGAACACTTGGGGACTCTTGGTAAGCGTCTCCCAGCAGCAATCAAATGCTCTCTGAAGTCCTTAGGACCCAGAGTCTGTAAACCCGAACATAGCCGTTTATCACGCTTCTGAGAGTTTACTTTGGACAAGTTGACTCCATGGGGGGAGGGGAGCTGAATTCACCTGAAAACATAGTACCAAAACACCCGGTCTACACGTGACTGAACTGAGCAGAGGCTAGGCATTCATTCACTCACATATCCTTTTATTAACAGAAGCTGGAAACCAGAAAGTAGCTATAAAAGGCGAACCAAATATTTATCCATCAGGACTCTCTAAATGGCTACACACCCAACTGTCATTCTTCCATAGAGGGACTTCCCTGGTGATCCACGGGCTAAGAATCTGCCTGCCAATGCAGGATTTGGTCCCTGGTCAGGAAACTAAGATCCCACTTGCCACAAAGCAGCTAAGCCCGCCCACCACAACTAGAAAGTCCCTGGACTGCAACGAAAGATCCTGCATGATGCAATGAAGACCATATGCAGTTTTCAAGAATTTTTTTTTTAAAGCACTTAGGACAGAACTTGTCACAGAGGAAGTGCTAAATGGATGCTGGCTATAGTTATTTTGCCTTGAATTTTTGTAGAGGGCTAAGAAGATAATCTGGGTCGGGAAGATCCCCTGGAGGAGGGCATGGCAACCCATTCCAGTATTCTTGCCTGGAGAATCCTATGGTCAGAGGAGCCTGGTGGGCTACAATCCATGGAGTCACACAAAGTCAGACATGAGTGAAACGACTTAGCACGCATACACGCAAGAATATGCATGAAAGTGTCTGTGAGCCCTGCACAAATATAGGCCCTTAATGTGATATGGGTACACAGGTCCTCGAAAATTCAGGAAGACCCTATTGTCACTGTTTCGCCTAAGACTTGCTTCTCACAAGTGGATACCAAGACCACTTTGAGAGAGACTTTCCTGGAATTTTAGAAAACGAAGGTCCTTGCTGCCATACGTCATCAACCAAAAGTGCCAGGGACCTGCCATCTTAGTGATTTCTTACCTGAACAAGAATTCCTGCTATTCTCATTTCTTAGATAAAAGTCAAGGCACAGAGAATACATGCCGAAGGTAACCTAGTCATGGGTCAAATAATGATGCAGGCCAAGCATGTCTTCATTATGCCCTTATCTTTTGCCTCTGGGTGTTAAAAACATCTTCTTCCATGTTCCCATTACTTTCCAGGTCTCATGGTAAATTCCCTGGCCAAAGACTAACTGGTCAAGAATTTACCCTTGAAATAAGCTAATTTATACTAAAAACTGAGTGACTAACTGCACTCCCATTTTCCAAAAGTATTTGCATCCTAATAGAGGTCAACAGAGCAGGACAGTGATAAACAAACAACCTCTGATACTCAGGAGTTTTGTCAGCTTGTAGCCGAGGGCACTTACAGGGCAACCAGCTCTCCAAGTTTACATGGGGCTGGGGAGATTCCCAGCACATGGCACTGTCAATGCTGAAACCAGGACAAGTTGGCCCCCCCACTTTCTTGGCGCATACTTTGCCCAGCCATGCCGGGGTGACCAGCAGAGGTGAAAACCTGCTCCTTTGTGTTTGACCCTCACACATGCTGCTGGACTTCCAAGGACATCTCTAAACCTTACTTCACACACCACCCTTACCTACTAACTCCTCCACATTCTTTGGCATACAATTCAGTGATCACTTCCTAGAGGTAACTTTTCCAGCCCACTCCACCCCAGGCAGGATGATTTTCCTTATGATGTGTTTTCAGGTCTCCCTGTACTTTTCTGCCCTAGCACCTAAGCTGTAATAACAGCTTTGAGAAATCAACATATGTGTTCATGATTGTTTCAGGGATGGCTTCCCCTCCAGACAATAAGCTCTACAAGAACAGAGACAAAGAGTGTAACCCCTTGTTCAACTGCGAGGAATCCAATTCTCCTGCTGACCCATGTCTGCCCAAACCAAAGAACCAAAAGGAATCACAGTAGGCTTCTTTATGGGGAAGGGTTCCCAAGTTCAAATGCATAAATGCCCAAGTCAATAAATGAGACCATGAATCCCAGGGCTGCCCCTGTGCCTATCAACCCATCTGGGCTCCTACATGGCTCTCACCAGGGCAGGCAGAGATTCTGGGTGAACTCACTGAAATCCAACTCTCCAAGCCTGGGGCTCCTCTGGTCCGAGTCGACCCTGCTCCACACAGCTGCTCCAGGCTACAAACCCAGGCTTTCCATAGGAGTTCATTGTATGGTGGTTGCCTGCAAACACAAATGAATGAATGAATGGATAAAATAAATGGAAGTAGGTGGGTACATGGTCATGGTGGAGAGGTCTGACAGAATGTGGTCCACTGGAGAAGGGAATGGCAAACCACTTCAGTATTCTTGCCTTGAGAACACCGTGAACAGGCATGAAAAGGCAGAAAGATAGGATACTGAAAGATGAACTCCCCAGGTCGGTAGGTGCCCAGTATGCTACTGGAGATCAGTGGAGAAACAACTCCAGAAGGAGTGGACGGATGGAGCCAAAGCAAAAACAACACTCAGTTGTGGATGTGACTGGTGATAGAAGCAAGGTCCGATGCTGTAAAGAGCAATATTGCATGGGAACCTGGAAAATCAGGTCCATGAATCATGGCAAATTGGAAGTGGTCAAACAGGAGATGGCAAGAGTGAACATTGACATTCTGGGAATCAGCGAACTAAGATGGACTGGAATGAGTGAATTTAACTCAGATGACCATTATATCTACTACTGTGGGCAGGAATCCCTTAGAAGAACTTGAGTAGCCACCATGGTCAACAAAAGAGTCAGAAATGCAGTACTAGGATGCAATCTCAAAAATGACAGAATGATCTCTGTTCGTTTCCAAGGCAAACCATTCAATATCACAGTAATCCAAGTCTATGCCCTGACCAGTAACGCTGAAGAAGCTGAAGTTGAACGGTTCTATGAAGACATACAAGACCTTCTAGAACTAACACCCCAAAAAGATGTCCTTTTCATTATAGGGGGCTGGAATGCAAGAGTAGGAAGTCAAGAAACACCTGGCTGCTGCTGCTGCTGAGTCGCTCAGTCGTGTCTGGCTCTGTGCGACCCCATAGACGGCAGCCCACCAGGCTCCGCCGTCCCTGGGATTTTCCAGGCAAGAACGCTGGAGTGGGTTGCCATTTCCTTCTCCGGTGCATGAAAGTGAAAAGTGAAAGTGAAATCGCTCAGTCGTGTCTGACTCAGCGACCCCACGGACTGCAGCCTACCAGGCTCCTCCGTCCATGGGATTTTCCAGGCAAGAGTACTGGAGTGGGTCGCCATTGCCTTCTCCAAGAAACAGCTGGAGTAACAGGCAAATTTGGCCCTGGAGTACAGAATGAAGCAGGGCAAAGACTAATAGAGTTTTGCTAAAAGAACTCACTGGTCATAGCAAACACCCTCTTCCAACAACACAAGAGAAGACTCTACACATGGACATCACCAGATGGTCGACACTGAAATCAGACTGATGATATTCTTTGCAACCAAAGATGGAGAAACTCTATACAGTCAGCAAAAACAAGACCAGGATCTGACTGTGGCTCACATCATGAACTCTTTATTGCCAAATTCAGACTTAAATTGAAGAAAGTGGGGAAAACCACTAGACCATTCAGGTATGACCTAAATCAAATCCCTCATGATATAAAGTGGAAGTGAGAAATAGATTTAAGGGACTAGATCAGATAGACAGTGCCTGATGAACTATGGGCAGAGGTTCATGACATTGTACAGGAGACAGGAATCAAGACCATCCCCAAGAAAAAGAAATGCAAAAAAGCAAAATGGCTGTCTGAGGAGGCCTTACAAATAGCTGTGAAAAGAAGAGAAGCAAAAAGCAAAGGAGAAAAGGAAAGATATACCCATTTGAATGGAGAGTTGCAAAGAATAGCAAGGAGAGATAAGAAAGCCTTTCTCAGCATTCCATGCAAAGAAATAGAGGAAAACAATAGAATGGGAAAGACTAGAGAGCTCTTCAAGAAAATTAGAGATACCAAGGGAACATTTCATGCAAAGACGGGCTCAATAAAGGACGGAAATGGTATGGACCAAAGAGAAGCAGAAGATATTAAGAAGAGGAGGCAAGAATACATGGAAGAACTATACAAAAAAGATCCTCATGACCCAGATAATCACGATGGTGTGATCACTCATCTAGAGCCAGACATCCTGGAATGTGAAGTCAAGTGGGCCTTAGGAAGCATCACTACGAACAAAGCTAGTAGAGGTGATGGAATTCCAGTTGAGCTATTTCAAATCCTAAAAGATGATACTGTCAAAGTGCTGCACTCAATATGTCAACAAATTTGGAAAACTCAGCAGTGGCCACAGGACTGGAAAAGGTCCGTTTTCATTCCAATCCCAAAGAAAGGCAATCCCAAAGAATGTTCAAACTACCATACAATTGCACTCATCTCACCCGCTAGTAAAGTAATGTTCAAAATTCTCCAAGCCAGGCTTCAGCAACACATCAACCATGAACTTCCAGATTTTCAAGCTGGTTTTAGAAAAGACAGAGGAACCAGAGATCAAATTGCCAGCATCCACTGGATCATCGAAAAAGCAAGGGAGTTCCAGAAAAACAACTATTTCTGCTTTACTGACTATGCCAAACCATTTGACTGTGTGGGTCACAATAAACTGTGGAAAATTCTGAAAGAGATGGGAATACCAGACCAGCTGACCTGCCTCTTGAGAAACCTGTATGCAGGTCAGGAAGCAACAGTTAGAACTGGACATGGAACAACAGACTGGTTCCAAAGTGGGAAAGGAGTATGTCAAGGCTGTATATTGTCACTCTGCTTATTTAACTTATATGCAGAGTACATCACGAGAAATGCTGGGCTGGAAGAAGCACAAGCTGGAATCAAGATTGCCAGGAGAAATATCAATAACCTCAGATATGCAGATGACACCACCCTTATGGCAGAAAGTGAAGAAGAACTAAAGAGCCTCTTGATGAAAGTGAAAGAGGAGAGTAAAAAAGTTGGCTTAAAGCTCAACATTCAGAAAACTAAGATCATGGCATCTGGCCCCATCACTTCATGGGAAATAGATGGGGAAACAGTGGAAACAGTGGCTGACTTTATTTTGGGGCTCCAAAATCATTGCAGATGGTGATTGCAGCCATCAAATTAAAAGATGTTTGCTCCTTGGAAGGAAAGTTATGACCAACCCAGACAGCTATTAGAAAGCAGAGACATTACTTTGTCAACAAAGGTCTGTCTAGTCAAGGCTATGGTTTTTCCAGTGGTCATGTATGGATGTGAGAGTTGGACATATAAAGAAAGCTGAGCACTGAAGAATTGATGCTTTTGAACTGTGGTGTTGGAGAAGACTCTTGAGAGTCCCTTGGATTGCAAGGAGATCCAACCAGTCCATCCTAAAGGAGATCAGTCCTGGATGTTCATTGGAGGGACTGATGTTGAAGCTGAAACTCCAGTACTTTGGCCACCTGATGGGAAGAGCTGACTCATTTGGAAAGATCCTGATGTTGGGAAAGATTGAAGACAGGAGGAGAAGCGGACGACAGAGGATGAGATGGTTGGATGGCATCACCGACTCAATGGACATAAGTTTGAGTAAACTCCAGGAGTTGGTGATGGACAGGGATGCCTGGCGTGTTGCGGTTCATGGGGTTGCAAAGAGTCGGACACGACTGAGCGGCTGAACTTACTGAACTGAGGTGGTTACAAAGGCAAATCCTCCTCTCCACATCCCAGCTTAAATTTGCCCCTCTTTTAAAACATACCCTTTGACCTCATCACTTCCTTCCTAGAAATCTATTTTCAAGAGAGGCAGAGAAAGAGCAAAGATTTTATTTTGTTTGGGACTCTATCTCCAGATGCAGGCATCTAATAGCAATTAACTAAATTATTTACACAGTATGACAATAACCTTGGCTGAAATCCTTCAATATCTATGCCTAAGGGAAAAATAAGAAAACAAAAATGTATTTACAGATGGTTGTTTGGGGCGGTGAGGTTGGCATAAATGTTATCTTCTTTCTGTTTTTCCCAAATTATCTATAATGTGCAAGATCGATTCTATTTTCAAAAAATAAATGAAGGAATATAAAAACTGTAGAGAGCCTGTTGATGCTTGGTTTCAGGATATGGCAGTAGATAGATGTCCAGGAAAGCTGTGAAAGGGTAAGGCTGATAAGAGTCTCAAATAGTGACAGCGTCACAACCAGCACCCGTCAACTACTGCTCCCCCAAAGCCAGCCTGCTGGTATGTTGCGGTCCAGACACAAGTTACCTCGTCTACTGGGACAAGCTCCTTCCTCAACAAATTCCTCTTCCTCTTTCTCCACAAATGCTCAAAGAATATGTTGTTCAATCTCTAAGTTGTGTCCAATTCTTTGCGACCTCATGGACTGCAGCACGCCAGGCCTCCCTGTCCATCACCAACTCCCGGAGCTTGCTCAAACTCATGGCCATGGAGTCAGTGATGTTATCTAATCATCTCATCTTCAGCTGTCCTCTTCTCCTTCTGCCCTCCACCCTTTGCAGCATCAAGGTCTTTACAATGAGTCAGTTCTTCACATCAGGTAGCCAGAGTATTGTCACTTCAGCTTCAGAATCAGTCCTTCCAATGAATATTCAGGGTTTATTTCCTTGAGGGTTGACATATATATTTGCCAGATGGCTCAGTGGTAAAGAATCCACCCACCAATGCAGGAGATGTTGGTTCAACTCCTGCATCAGGAAGATACCCTGGAGAAGGAAATAGCTACCCACTCCAGGATTCTTGCCTGGAGAATTCCATGGACAGGGGAAGCTGGCAGACTATAGTCCATGGGGGTCGCAAAGAACCAGACATGACTGAGCAACTGGGCACATACACACACGCGTGTATTTTGCAAGATACGTTTATCCTGAGAAAAGAAAAAACTTGTCTGCTTCATGATTATTGAGGAGATGGGTCTTATTTACATCCAACCTGGCAGAGACGAAAAGGTGGTCATGCGGGAGGGGTGAGAAAACAGGAGAAAGTGTTCTTCAAGGTGAGGTCAACACTCCTGCGACTCATTTGTCAAAGGACACATGGTAACTGACTTCAGGAAATACAAGAACTGGCTGAAAAGAAGAAAAGACTATTCATTTCCAGATCTTGCTAGGAAAGGTCATTTGAAAACCCATGAGCCAGAAGGAACAGGCATATGTAAACAAGAGACGGAATTGTATTCTAGATTCATTCATTATTGCTGTTTACTCTAAGAGTCACCCTCAGCCTCCTTGCTGCTCTCAGTATTTGTCTCTGAATATCCCAGGGAACAGAATGAACTAACAGTCTCTTTCTTCATTGCCAGATTAAGAAATCGAAGGGTTTTCTTTCTTTTTTTTTTTTTAATAAAAATCTGTGAGGGCACAGAAAGCTTTGAAAATCTAATTTAGAACCATTTAGACTTCAGGCTTTAGAGCACTTATTTAATTAACATTTATTGGATACCTATTAGGCGGAGGGCACTGTGGGAGGAGCAGAAGATGGTTAAGACACAGTCCCCGCCCCCCAGGAATTTTGCGGTCCAGCAGGGCGACAGTCTGACAGGACCACCGAGGAGGAGAGTGTGCCCAGGTGAGCTTGCAAAGTCTCCATCGCCGCATCTGCCTCCCCTCTTTGTTCACACTGGTCCAGTGCTGTTACCTCTCCAGGCCTTGGTTTTCTCAACTGTAAAATAGAACTGCGGGGCTTCCTCAGTGGAGAAGAATCTACCTGCCAATGAAGGAGATATGGGTTCAATCCCTGATCTGGAAATATCTCACATGCCTTGGAGCAACGAAGCCCGTGAGCCGCAACCACTGAACCCATGCTCTAGAGGCTGGGAGCCACAACTACTGAAGCTGCAGTGCTCCGGAACCGTGGTCTGAAATCGGAGAAGCCACCGCAATGAAAAGCCTGAGCACCTCAAATGCATAGTAGTCTCTGCTTGCCACAACTAGAGAAAAGCCTGCGCGGCAACAAACACCCAGCACGGCCAGAAATAAATAAATAAAAATTATTAAAAAAAAAAAAAAAACCAGAACTGAGAATCTAAGCCTTCCCTCCTTGCATGGGGCTGTAATGAGGGCAAATGAGATACTGAGTTAGTTAGAAGGTAGCCTGATAATAAGTTTACAGAGATATACAAATAGAAGACAGTACCATTATGTGAAATTCTTGATTTCTATCCCTTTTTAAAAATACTGTAAAAAAGCTTTTGTTTTTCTCCTTGTGGACGTCATCTTCCTCTTAGAATGCTTTTGAATGTAAGACAGTGTCGCACTGTGAAGAAGAAAATAAATGACATCTTACTTCTGGCTCTTTTCCCTCCTGAAAAGGTGTCGGTGTGTCCACCACCTTCCCTTTTATGAAAATACCTTTTATTTTAAGAGTAAAGGAATTTACAAGTCATCGACTTTGGTCCCTGGAGAAACTTCAACAAGGTGATTTAAGGAAGAAATTTTTGAGTCATTTTCTTCTAAATGTCTCTTTCTGAAACTGAAAGGACTCAGCTCAAGGACATGACAGTGAAGTATTGCCTGTTTACATAACTCAAAAATGGTTTGAAAATGGAGAAAAGTAGACATTAATTCAGCAGCTTATTGAAATTCCTCAAACATTCTATTTCACCTTACCTAAATCTACAAGTTTAACTTTTTTCTTTGGGAATTTTGTAGTTGATTGTAATAAAAAGGTAGGATTGGGCTACCTTGAGACAACCCGATTTCAACTTCTGTTTTTTGTTGTTCTGGTTTCTTTATCACTTGACTGACATGTGACTTGAGCTAATCAGGAAGAGATATGGCATATTTGTAGGACATATATTAACCTTAAAAATGCATTCCAATATACATTAGGTGCAGACAAAAACTGTCTGATTCCACTTATACAAGATACCTAGAATGGTCAAATTCATAAGACTTAGAAAGCATATTGGTAGATGCCAGGGGCCAGGAAATGGGGAGTGAGGAGGGGGAATGGGGAGTTAGTGTTTAGTGGGAACAGAGTTTCAGTTTAGGAAAGTGAAAAACTCAGGAGATGGATGATGGTGAGAGTTTCACAACAATGTGAATGTCCTCAGTGCCACTGAACTGTACAGTTAAATATGGTTAAAATAGTATGTTTTATGGTAAATGACTTTCACTACAATAAACTTTTTAATTAAAAAAAGAAAGAAGAGATCTGGCAGTGTGAAAGGAGACAGGGTGATGGCCAAGGCTTTTTAAGGTTAGGTTCATTAGCAGGACATTCTAAGCCCCGAACTTCAACCTCTCATCTCTCTCCTTTGTGGCCCTGTATGAACCCTACCATTACCACAATCCTACCACGGTCATCAAGTATAGTACACATTCTCTCCACCTGTGTGCCTCTGCTTATTTCACCCTCTCTGCTTGCAACACCACTTGCACACTTTCAACTGTCAAAATCCTGCTGCAAGCCAAGGGGCAGGAAAAATATCACCTCTCTCAGCTGGTCTTCCCAGATTGTTGTTGCTATTCAGTCGCTCCTACTGTTTGTGACCCCACGGACCGTACCACGCCAGGCTTCCCTGTCCCTCCTATCTCCCAAAGTTTGCCCAAGTTCACGTAATTGGTAATGCCATCCAACCATCTCATCCTCTGCCACCCCCTTCTCCTCCTGTCCTCAATCTTTCCCAGCATCAGGGTCTTTTCCAATGAGTTGGTGCTTCATATCAGGTGGCCAAATATTGGAGCTTCAGCTTCAGCATCAGTCCTTTCAATGAGTATTCATGACTGATTTCTCTTAGGATTGACAGGTTTGATCTCCTTGCTGTCCAACGGACTCTCAAGAGTCTTCTCCAGTAACACTATTCAAAAGCATGCCTTCTTTCTGGTCCAACTCTGACATCTGTACGTGACTACTGGAAAAACCATAGCTTTGACTATACAGACCTTTATCAGCAAAGTGTGTCTTTGCTTCTTATTCTTAATACACTCACTCCTTCCCAGATTACTCCAGATTATATTCCCTAATCTATGTTCCCATTCATTGTTCTCTATTATTCTCTTCATAGTTATTGCATTTTGCCTAGTTTTTATTTTTAACTTTTTATTTTGTATAAGGGTGTAGCCTATCAACAACGGTGTGATAGTTTCAGGTGAACTGTGAAGGGACTCAGCCATGCATATACATGTATCCATTCTCCCCCAAACTCCCCTCCCACCCAGGCTGCCACATAACATTGAGCAGAGTTCCCTGTGCAATACAGTAGGACCTTGCTGGTTATCTATTTCAAATATAGCAGTGTGTACATGTCCATCCAAAATTCCCTTGCATAGTTTTAATTATTTTTTTAATATGTATAGCAGACCATCCTGCTGAAGATGTAAACTATGTCTTGCTCTTCACTACTTTAGCAAGAGGGGACATAGAGATTATTCCTTCTCATTCTTTGGGGAGAAATTCATTCTGGAATAGAGAAGATACTTCTCTCAAGTGAAGGAGAGCAGTTGTTTTGTGATTCTGAGGTCTAGGAATATCTGAGAGTCAAGGCATTGATTAAAGTGTGATAGGGAATGGATGGAGAGAGTAAGAACTTCTGTTTGGGGTTGAAAAGAAAAGCAAGGGTAAGGGTTCCACAGGACTGGAAAAAGGAAGGGCTTATGAGTCCAGTAGTGACTGAGTCCTGACCTTTTCTGGCAAAGGTCTTCTGAAGTAGGGAGACTGTTTAGTTACTAAGTCGGGTCTGACTCTTTATAACCCCATGGACTGTAGTCTGCCAGTCTCTTCTGTCCATGGCATATCCCAGGCAAGAATACTGGAGTCGGTTGCCATTTCCTCCTCCAGGGGATCTTCCCAACCCAGGGAGCAAACTTGAGTCTCCTGCATTGGCAGGCAGATTCTTTACCACTGAGCCAGCAGGGGAGGAGGACTGTGTAAATAACCCAAAAGTCTGGGCAATGAGCTGTCAGCTAGGAACTTGATGAGGAGAACAGGCCACAAGACATAACGCTTGAGAAGTGGAATCACCTGGCATTTAGCCTCCCCAAAAAAGCCACTTGGGCCTCTGCCAGCATTCAACAGTGGTACCACGTGGCTGTGAGAAGCCATGGCCAGGGCAGGGAAGATGGCAGACCATAAACAGACCTGCAGTTTTTTTCTTTTTCTCTTTGGCATTGTGGCAGCATGCAGGCATCTCTAGTTGCAGTGCACGGGCTTAGCTGCCCCACGGCCTGTGGGATCTTAGTTCCCCGACCAGGGATCAAATCATGTCACCTGCATTGGAGGGTGAATTCTTAACCACTGGGGTACCAAGGAAAGTCCCAGACCCGGGATTCTTAGCTTTGTGCAGGAGGTGTCAGGAGGGCTTCCTTCCTTCACGGGAGGAGTTCCCATGCAAAGAGAAGCCGCCGAAATGAGAAGCCCATGCTCCACAACTAGAGAGCAGCAACTATAGGAAGCCTGTGAAAAGCGACGAAGACCTAGTGTGGCCAAATAATAAAAAATTTTAAAACATTAGCCAGTTGGTCTATAGAGATTATTTCCCATTAGTCTCTAGGATTTAAGCTTTGCTGAATTGTGATGTTCACCCAGGACCTAATCTTCATCTTCTTAAGATGTTCCCTGCTAAGTCATCCCTGACCTAGTAAAGGTGACAAAGCAGAACCCAGTTAGACCACCTCGGGTCACTGGTAAAATAAGTCCCTGGATTTTGGGCATCACCATCCTTCACGAACACTGCATCAGACGCAACAGGATTCTTTTCTTCTTTATAAGCTACACTGACAATTTCAGCTCATGAAGATACACTTCCACATTCTTTGAGAGTAATTTTTCAACTAGGATGGCATCCTTTTTAGGTCATCCCCAACCTCATTCTGCATTGCATACACTTATTCCCCACTAACTTCATGGTCTCAAAACTATTTTCAAGGAGACGAGAGACGTGGGGCTTGAAATATAGAATAGATCATCATCTCCTCTCGCATGATAAATAGCTGCTCTGGTCATTTATTGTTCCCATGTTCCCAAATCTCAAACTGCTTTACAGATGTTCTTTAGCCGAGCTGCCCAACATCTGTGTAGGGAAGGCAGGGTGCAGAGTTACCAGCTCCATTTTGCAGATGAGAATAGTTACGGGAGGCCCCAGGGACGGCAGCTTGACATTTTTAGGACGCTGTGATTATAGTTTATTAGCTTTCCTTGTAACAGGCTGAAGCAGCCGGCAAATAGCGTGTGTCATTGTCCAGCCCGAGGTCATTCTATAAAGTCGAAAAGAGCGAGAAACAGAACCCAAGATGTGGGGACTTCCTAGCTCAAGTTGCAGTCACTGTTTTCCTGCATTAAAGAGATATGTATAAAAACACACACATAGACCCAGAAGGGGCTTCCCAGGTAGCGCAGTGGTGAAGAATCCGCCCGCCAATGTAGGAGACACAAGAGATGCGGGGTCGATCCCTGGACCGGGAAGATCCCCTGGAAGAGGAAATGGCAGCCCCTTCCAGTATTCTTACCTGGAGAATCCCATGGACAGAGGAGCGGGCTACAGTCCATGGGGTCACAAAACAACCAGGTACAACTGAGCAACAAAACTTGTGAGCAGACCCAGAAACAAGAACACACATCACTCAACCCAACAGAGTGACTCACCTCACTTTCCAGAAGCAAAAGCAGCCCACTCTGTCTCTCACTCTCTTCTGCATAACAACTGACCTCAACCCAGTCAGTGGGCCACCCAAAAGACGCAGTCCCTAAGAAGGGACTGTTTGTCTTTTGAGTTCCTGATGTCCCCAACGAGTATAAAGTAGGACTGCACTCACACTGCTTGTCACTAGAGAGTCTCCAAATAAGAATCAGACGGAAAAAAATAAAAGGTAATAGAGCTTTACGCTGGGATTTCCATATCAACACTTCAGAGCTAGTTACATGTTCTCTCAATTTTTTCCTAAATGAAGTCTATTACCTCAAGGTATTTCCCGAGGTGCCGATATCTATTGCCTTTGTGAGGACTGAGTTCTTACAAGGCCAGGGTTTGGGCCTCACTGCGCAGCTGGCTAGAAACGGAATTAACCTGTGTCCCCTGGTGAAAACAGCAAAGCTCCCTGGAAGCACCTGAGGATAGGCCACATTTCCAGTGATTTTGCCCTTCCTTCTTAGCTGGGTCAGGAAGATCCCCTGGAGGAGGGAATGGCAACCCACTCCAGTATTCTTGCCTGGAGAATCCCATAGACAGAGGAGCCTGGTGGGCTACAGTCCATGGGGTCACAGAGAGTCAGACATGACTAAGCAATTGAGAGCACAAACACACACACCCCAGTATACACCACTGAGTGAATGGGGATTCCTTTTGTTACCCCACAATCTAAACAGCAGACTTACTTTATTATGTTACATCCAACATGAAAATATGAACACACAGGTCCACTCAAGAGCCCCACTTCCCAGCTATTATTAGAGCTTGCCAGTGCAACCACACTGAGGAATACGCTGCTTTAAAAGGACTTAAGTGCGGGACTTCCCTGGTAGGTCAGTAGATCAGAACCCATCTGCCAGGGCAGAGGACATAGGTTCTGTCCCTGGAAAGACCCCACATGCTGCAGAGCAATCACGCCCGGGCACCACAACTGCTAAGCCTGCGCTCTAGAGCCTGGAAGCCACCACTACTGAAGGCTGAGCACTCCAGAGCCCGTAATCTGCAACAAGAGAAGCCACCGCATGAGCAGCCTGCTCATCACAACTCAAGAGCAGCCCTTGGTTGCTGCAACTAGAGAAAGCCTGCGAGCAGCAGTGAAGACCCAAGGTAGCCAAAAATGAAGAAATAAATAAAACTGTGGTTCTTGAAAAAAATTTTTAATAAAAGGACTCAAAAAATTTAAAAAATAATGAAAGGAGTTAAGTGATAACCGTCTAGGTGTAGTTTGGCTCCTTTTTCACACTTTCTTAACCATTCTTGGTGATTTCATCTAACATTAATCTATCCTCAATTTTCATTAAAATGCTTATTTCCTGTCTTACCACGAAACGTTCTCTTCTAATGAAATCATTTCTAGGAAAGAAATGTATCAAGCTATTTGGCATTAAAGCCCTGCGTGGTGCACGGTGGCTGCTGTCCAAGGATTTTTCTGCCCCCCCACCAGGGCCCCTCCCTACCCACTCAGCTGTTGGGGGGAAGTCAGTTTCCTCTGAGAGTCAGGATGGCCTTGGCTCTTCTGCCGGGGGAGCCACCACCTCCTGCAAGTGAGGGGCAGAAGGACATTACCTTGCCTGTATGTGACATTATAAGTCTTTCCTTTAAAAAAAAAAAAAATCAAAAATAGATCTTTTTCTGCTCTCAGATTTTCTAAGAGAAGCCAACAGCGGTTTCATCACTGTCCCCCGAAGCAAACATTTCAGAAAAGTTCCCTCTGGTTCTTTGTCAGTTGCAAAACAAACGCCAGAGGTCAATTGCTTCTTTCTCTGGCGACCTCAGCACACAGATGCTCTTGGCCCACACTTACCCGCAAGGCTCTGGACGAGGGGGAGATTTCTGTGGTCTTTGACTTTGCACAGGGGGGTTTTAAGAAGATTTCTACGTTACTTAAAATAATTTTTTTATTTTTTAAGCAGCTTGATAAACCTGTCCTTCTATCGGGGAGAAAAACGTTCTACTCCACAGAGGTCAGAGAGAAGTCCTATTTCAAGTGTACCACGGGAACCTGGGAACGTGATACTGGGTCGGCCCCATGGACTCCCACATTCCCCTGGCACCCACACACATCACACTTCTTCACCCCTATCGTGCATGGATGGTGCAGGCAGAGCGACACGCCTGCAAGAAATGCTCATGGTTATGAAAAAACCTGGCCACAGGAGAACCCAGCTTTCCATACAGTACAAATAACTGAGACACAAAATTATGTTGTTGAAACATCCTTAATTCATTAAGATATTTGGCATCTTGGCAAAATCGTGGGTAGGAAATTTCTCTAAGCATCCTCGTTGTGCTGTCGGTATTCCATTAGAAAGCAAAGGTTATCCAAAAAAGAAATAAGAATGAAAGAAAGCAAGGGTTGATTAGAGTCCTTTGGCTGAAGTGAATATCACTCAGTTGTGTTCGACTCTTTGCGATCCCGTGGACTATACAGTCCATGGAATTCTCCAGGCCAGAATACTGAAGTGGGTAGCCTTTCCCTTCTCAGGGGGATCTTCCCAACCCAGGAATTGAGGAGATTAAAATGGGGGGGGGGGAATAAAATAAAACAGAACTTTCCAGAATCTGCAGTTAAAAGTGCTGAAAAATTGTTAAACTTAAGAGCCAAAAATGTTTCCCTCTGATTAGGAAAGCAAATGCATCCAGCTCCCCTTTTGGCCTCACCTACAGCTGGCTTCTCTGGTGGTTCAGGCAGTGAAGAATCTGCCTGCAATGCAGGAGACATAGGTTTGATCCCTGGGTCAGGAAGATCCCCTGGAGAAAAGGAAATGGCAAGCCACTCCAGTATTCTTGCCTGAGAAATCCCATGGACAGAGGAGCCTGGTGGGCTACAGTCCATGGGGTCACAAAGAGTTGGACACGACTGAGTGACGTTGACTACAGCTGCCAGGCAGGTAGGGATCAGGGGATGATGCGGGGACAGGCAGAGCTGGACCTGGGCTCAGGAGATCTGTGATAGGAAACCTGACTTTGTCTTAAAGGGAAAAAGTGTCCCACAGAACAAGGTTAGAATCTCAGTGTCATCCGTGGACATCTGGCCCGTGGATGGATGATGCTCTCCTTTCAGGTGTGGCCCTAAAGCATCATTTTGGCCAGAAATGAGTTGAGAGAAGAGAGAGGGAAAGAGACACATGGAAAGCACCTGGGTCTAATCTGAGGATTCAAAGCTTTCCCAAAATAAAACCACTGTCCACCCCAGATCATGGATGGGTTCACAGTCGAAAACTGAAGCAATTTATCTACTACTTTTCTCCAAAGAGCGGTAACGCAAGCAGTTGTTGTTTAGTCACCAAGTGATGTCCCACTCTTTTGGGACCCCTTGGACTGCAGCCCACCAGGCTCTTCTGTCTACGGGATTTTTCATGCAATAATACTGGAATGGGTTGCCATTTCTTCCTCCAGGGGATCTTCCCCATCCAGGGATCGAACCCGTGTTTCTTGCATTGGCAGGAGGGTTCTTTACCACTGAGCCACCAGGGAAGCCCAAGGCAAGCACAGAGGTTTGCAAAATAAGCACGAACAGACTACTGGCATCTTCTCTTGGAAACATCTCACCTAAGGGAATGCTGAACACTTCTGAAGGCAGCATTCTGAAAACCTCTCTCCACAATTCTTTTCCTTTTTCTCTCTCCTTTTTCAATTTTTCTCTTACTCTTCATCTAATCCCCCTCTAAGATTTGAGCCTCACAGAACAGGAGAGAGCCCTGATAAGGTCTGGGAAGAAAACCTTGCCAATTTCTGGTCCTGGCCATGGAGCCTGAAGAGTTTTTGAGGCATGAAGTCATTAACCTCTCAGCACCTCTGAGTGTTTAGAGACATGCACTACCTTTATCTCCCATTTTATACCTGGCACAAAAGAGGCAAAGCACAGTTTACAGACTTGCCCCTGAATATCGGGAGTCAATAAACAAGCAAGAAACACACACACCCTTCTGCACTCACTACTCACTTCCAATCGACTCATTTATTGTCAAACGCTGGCCTGCTTTGTTTGGTTTTAATCCCCATGCCATTAACATGGGAGCCTGGAACATGTTGGTTTCTTAACAGGTCGCAGAACCACACTCATTCAGGATGGAGAGTAAACAGCGTCTTATCCTCGGAAGTGGAGACGGGAGGGAGGTCAGGGGAGGGGGAAACCACAGTCACGACCTGGGCAGCAGGAGGCAGGCTGAATACAGAGATCTCGCTGATGGGGCCACAGAATGCAGGCTGGGGTTCTGGCCTGAGATGGTCTGACTGACCTCCACATTATCTCCATCCTCCAGGTCATCTCTTGGTACCAACAAGGGAAGCGTCATTCAGACACCAAATCTTGAACTGTTCCTCATTTTGGCCATTGAGCAAACTCCCCTATTCCTCCTTTGATATTAATACCTATCTCCCATACTCCAAATTGTGGTCAAAGGTAATGTTTAATTAGGAAAGCAGAAAAGAATGCAACCAAGATAGGATTTAGTTAGGCACACCTTCTGCAAATTCCAATTCCACTGCTCAGTGTAGCTATACACCTAGAGGGCAAGTCATGAGGACTCTCAAAGACCCACTTTCCTGTCTGCTATGTGGGGATAACAATGCCTAGCACAGAAAACCACTCTTTAGAATAAAGGCTGAAAGGTGTGTGTACACCTGTTACCATATGCCTGGCACAGTCCAGGAACTCAGAGTTCCTTTATTTCCCATCTTGCATTGAAAAATCAAACTCGAGGGGCTTCCCTGGGGGCTCAGTGGTAAAGACTCAACCTGCAAGCGTGGGGGACGCAGGTTCCATCCCTAGTCTAGGAGGAGCCCACATGCCGCAGAACAGCTGGGCCCACGCGCCGTAACCACAGAGCCTGTGCTCCGGAGCCTGGGAGCCTCAACTACTGGGCCCACGCACTGCAACCTCTGAAGCCTGCGTTCCTGGAGCCTGCGCGCTGCAGGAAGAGAAGCCCAAACACTGTCACTAGAGAGTAGCCCCTGCTCACTGAAACCAGAGAAAAAGCCCCAGCAGCAAGGAAAACCCAGCACAGTCATAAATAAATAAACAAAATTTTAAAAAATCAAACAATTAATCTTATCCAACGCCCCTGGTACTTTATCCTGCTGCTGTTATTAACAGCTAAGAAACAGTATTCTACAATAATAAAATTACAGAAAAGGAAGGAAGGATGCCAGGAAAGAAAGAAGAAACGAGGAAGGGAGTAGGGAAAGATGAAGGAAGGAAGGAGTGAACTAGTGCAGCCCTGAGCAGCAGGGCACGCTAGGACTGGATGTGGAGAACGACAGCAGAGCTGGAAATCTTGTTTCCTTTCCTTTTCTTTTTAATTTCTTTATTTTGATTGAGGGATAACTACTTTACAATATTGTGATGATTTTTGCCATACATCAACACGAATCTCGTTTCGTAATACATGCGACTTTGGCGACCTCAGGCAAGGTACTTACCCTCTTCTTTGGCTTTCTTATCTTTAAAATAATAATAATCTTAATAATAATAACACCTACCTCATAAGATTATTTTAAGCATTCAATGTAATAACAGACATGAAGACATCTAGCACAGTGTCGGGCACCTGACAAATGCCAAAAAAAAAAAAAAAAAATGCTGATTGAATTTAAATGTCAATTCTAAGATTACTCACATAAGCCCTCCTAGGAAGGATAACTCAGTTTCCTCATCCGAAATAATCAGCAGAGCCAGGCTAGCTCAGAGAGTGTAGTGCAGAATGTCCTAGAGGGACGTGAAAGCCTCATTGTAGAGTTGCAATATTAAGTTGTTCTTATTAAAATAAGCTCACCAGGCTGCATGGGGACAGAATTAAATCCAATCCACCTACAGCAAGTAGGGCAGGAAGCAATCAGTCTGCTCCTGAGCAAGGAACAATAAATAATTCAACAAGATGGAGACACTGGGAGTCTTCTGATTTTTCTTCTGGCTGGTGATAAGTCCTGCTCCTAGTTCCAAATTATAAATGGAATATAATTTCACAGACTGAAGAGGAAATAAAGCATGCTGGAAATGCAAGGACATTATGACAATTCTTTTCGCGACTAATTCCAGTCCTCAGTGATCTTTTTCTTGATTTGAATTTCTTTAGTGTTGGGTTTACAATCCACACGACATCATGACTGAATGAATGATCCGACATCTTGGAATGACTCTCTTTCTACCTTGAGATTGTTTTCTTAACAATCATAACAGTTAATATTTATTGACCACTTACTCTGTGCCAGGCATCATTTTATCATTTTATTTTCACAGCAATCCTCCAAATCGGCACTATCATTATGCTCATTTCAAGGGTAAGGACTGAGGCCCAGAGAGGTTAAGTAGCTGGTCCAGGGTCACACAGCTAATAGTGACATAGCAAAGATTTGACCCCAGACTGTCTGACTCCAGAGCACAGACTCTCTATCCTTCTCTGGCGCATATTCCCAGGGTACAAGCATCTCAAAGACCAAAGGCTCACCTTCCACCTAATTTCCTTCCCCATACTTCCTACAATAGCACTGAGAAGGAAAAGGTGTCAAGTAGGGACTTTCGTGGCAGTCCACTGGTTATGACTTTGCCTTCCAATGCAGGGGGTGTGGGTTCGATCCCTGATCTGGGAGGTAAGATCCCACAAGCCTGGAGGCCAAAAAAGCAATACATAAAATGGAAGCAATATTGTAATAAACTCAATGAAGACTTAAAAAAAAAAAAAAGTGCCGAGTAGATGACTGGCAAGTTGAGTTCCAAAAAGGTACTCAGAGGCCTCTACTAGAGGACTTCACGTGCACACTTTACCATCTAGGACCACTGCATACAAATACACTGGCCACACCCCACGAGGGCACTCTTCACAAAGATTACAACATGAAGGAACCTGCCAGAACCAAGAGCCGTTTGCCTCTTGCCATTCCAAACCAGAACCATTTCCCAAGCCCTCTTCAGCACGCTCTCGCCTAGACTCATCTCCTCTACCTAACAGAAACATTTAGACTTCTGGACATAAGAAGAGAGAGGTTGTGTACACCTTTTATATATCAATGCCTTGCGTGCAGAAGACGTGATGAATACGTGTTACAGAAAAGGAAGTTCTGACTACTTATCATTTTTCTACATCAGAAAATGAGTTGCTGCTTTGACTGCTTCCTTCTTTGATCAAATATAAACTCTCCACTGATCAAGAACACATGATCATGGATCTATTTTTATTTAGATCAAACTTATCAAATTAGGTCATAATACTTGGTGCCAGTACAAAGTGAAAGCGTTACTCGCTCAATCATGTCTAACTCTTTGTGACCCCATGTACTGTAGATTGCCAGGCTCCTCTGTCCCTGGAATCTTTCAGGCAAGAATACTGGAGTGAAAAAAAAAAAAGAATACTGGAGTGGGTTGAAATTTCCTACTCCAGGGGATCATCTCAACCCAGGGACTGAATTCAGGTCCCCTGCATTACAGGCAGATTCTTTACCATCTGAGCCACCAGGAAAGCCCCTTCTTAGTATTAATACATGACCAACATTTCCAATCTACTGTGGGGGGACACCATTTAAAAGAAACAATATATTTGCTTCAAGAATACTCTCTCTTCTCCAACCAACCTCCCCCTGATGCATACACACACAATAGCATTTAGAGTTATAATCATTTGACTGTTAATATAATCACTGGTGAATGTCGGTCATAAATACTCAGCGCTAACGGGGTCAGATTCCCTGGTGGACACTGAGGAATGTGCCTGGTGAATGGTGGAGGGGAGCCACTTTTCCAGGGAAATTCAGGGGGATTAACCACCCATCTGAACCTCCATGGCCTTTCCAACAACACCAACACGCTCTTCCGGCCGGACTGGACAAGTCCCACTTTCCTTCGACTGGAATTTACCACTTACTACAGCCTCTTGGCAAAAGTACTTTGACTTTTATTGTTAGGAGCTGCACAGGGCAAATAAAATCACCATGCTTCTCTCTTAGGACTTAAGAAAGCAGGAAGACAAAGGGCAGCTTTTAGTCTTGGTAAATTGAGGTTTTGAAACTGTTTTCATGAGACTCACTCAGAAAAATTCTCCCTCTGTTTATTGACCACTGCAGGGCTATAGCCATGCCAGAAGCTGTCGAAACAGCAAACTGAAAAGGAAGCAGCATAAAAATAAAATCACACCACCACAAGTATCTACTGAATGTGCGTGTGTGCTAAGTTGCTTCAGTCCCGTCCAACTCTGCGATCTTATGGACTGTAACCCACCAGGCTCCTCTGTCCATGAGGATTCTCCAGGCAAGAACACTGGAGTGGGTTGCCATGCCCTCCTCCAGGGGATTTTCCTGACCCAGGGATCAAACCCACACCTCTTATGTCTCCTGCATTGGCAGTCAGTTTCTTTATACCACTAGTGCCACTGGGGAAGCCCATCACTGAGCATCTACTAACAACTGTGCTCTTTGCTGTGCAGTGCTGTGATTAGTCACTCAGTCGTGTCCAACTCTTTGCAACCCCATGGACTGTAGCCTGCCAGGCTCCTCTGTCTTTGGGGATTCTGCAGGCAAAAATATTGGAGAGGGTTGCCTCCAGGGGATCTTCCCAACCTAGGGAGCGAACCCTGGTCTCCTGCATTGCAGGCAGATTCTTTACCATCTGAGCCACAAGGGAAGCCCAAGAATACTGAAGTGGATAGCCTGTCCCTTCTCCAGGGGAACTTTCTGACCCAGGAATCAAACCAGGGTCTCTTGCATTGCAGGTGGATTGTTTGCCAGCTGAGCCACCCGAGAAGCCCAACAATTGTTCTCAGAGGGAAAAAAGTATGGTTCCTGCAATCAAGATGCTTGTAACCAGGCCAGAGAGTAAAGGCTAATGAATACAGAACAGTGAAAGAGAGAATCGGTATATAATTAAGCACAACGTTAGGTGACTGGAGAAGGAAATGTCAACCCACTCCAGTATTCGAGCCTGGAAAATCCCATGGACAGAAGAGCCTTGAGGGCTACAGTCCATGGGGTCGCAAAGACTCAGACACGACCAAGCACATAAGACTCATATTAGCTGTGAAAAGTACTGTTGGTAGCTTGATAGGGATTGCATTGAATCTATAGATTGCTTTGGGTAGAATAGCCATTTTGACAATATTGATTCTTCCAATCCATGAACACGGTATGTTTCTCCATCTGTTTGTGTCCTCTTTGATTTCTTTCATCAGTGTTTTATAGTTTTCTATGTATAGGTCTTTTGTTTCTTTAGGTAGATACACTCCTAAGTATTTTATTCTTTTTGTTGCAATGGTGAATGGTATTGTTTCCTTAATTTCTCTTTCTGTTTTTTCATTGTTAGTATATAGGAATGCAAGGGATTTCTGTGTGTTAATTTTATATCCTGCAACTTTACTGTATTCATTGATTACCTGGAAGAGTCTTTAGGGTTTTCTATGTAGAGGATCATGTCATCTGCAAACAGCGAGAGTTTCACTTCTTCTTTTCCTATCTGGATTCCTTTTACTTCTTTTTCTGCTCTGATTGCTGTGGCCAAAACTTCCAACACTATGTTGAATAGTAGTGGTGAGAGTGGGCACCCTTGTCTTGTTCCTGATTTCAGAGGAAATGCTTTCAATTTTTCACCATTGAGGGTGATGCTTGCTGTGGGTTTGTCATATATAGCTTTTATTATTAGCTGGCTTCCACCAAAAACAACCTGCACTTCCATTGTCTTCCACTTTGTCCACTCTCCATACTGCGGGCAGAGTCACCCCGCCACAAGACAAGTCTAAGGGCATCACTTCCTGTTTAAAGCACTGCAATGGCTCCACCTCTGATGAAGCCCACATTTCTCACCATGGTCTTAAACGCCTTTCAGGATGGAGCCTCTGCTTACCTCTGGGGTCTCATTTCTCCTCACTCTCCTTCCTCCCTGGTCCTCTATCTATGCCAGAAGTTTGCACCATTTCCAACACATTCAGAAGTAAGACATCACTCCCATATCCTTTGTTCCTTCCCCAGCATACTTCTCACTCCTGCTACTCCCCCTGCCTGGAACATGTACACACACATGTACACAGTGGTCTTGCTGACCACTGCCCATCCTTCAAGTCTCAGCTCAAACATCACTACCCACTGGGGCCGCTCCTGTTGCTCCCACCACCGCCTCTGATCCTCCTGCATCACAGGATTTAATGTGCCACATTGTAAGTATTTGTTTAACTGGCTGTTGCCACCATTTTACTTTAAGACCTATGAGGCAAGGAATCAGGTTTGTCTTAATCCACACAGTATTCCTTCCTCCTCAAACAATGCACATTTTAGGAATCCCCTGGTGGTCCAGTGGTTAAGATTCTGAGCTTCCAGAGCAGGCAGCACAGTTTCCATCCCTGTTGGGGAACTAAGATCCCACA